>NC_060159.1:7142204-7148561 GCF_021292245.1 Micropterus dolomieu
CCCCCCCCCCCCCCCCCCCCCCCCCCCCCCAAAACCTCTTTCTCTCTCGCCTCCTTCAATGGGCAACACAGTGGCCTCACAGTAAAAAGGTCCTGGATCCAGACCTCGGTCAGCCCACGCCTTTCTGTGTGGAGTTTGCACGTTATCCCCTTGTTTGCGTAAGTTTCCCCTGGGCACTCCGCTTTCCTCCCACCGTCAAAGACATGCATGCTAAAATTCATAATTTCACCAAAGTAATTGTTCCTTTTCTACCACAGGAACCAAAGGGGGATCATAAGCAAGACACTTATAGAGATTTGCCCCCACTCTGAGTCTCGACCCCCGGGTTCCTAGCCACTCCAGCCACCATGACCCAAATCAGCCCCCTTCATCCCTTCCCTCTCAACCCCTCAATCCTTTCATCCCCGAACCTTCTCTCTAACCAAATAAACAGGTTATACCTTAATTGGCGTGGTCTTATTTAGTGAATAATTTTTCTACAGGGACCTATTTTCATATATTATAGAACCGAAATGGCTAGTAGGTACAAAAAGTTTTGGAATTGGTGCAGCAGATGGCTTCAGCCGGCAGATGCGAACCGTGCAACAGTGACTGCAACATACGTATTTCTTTAGGGCAATTACAACTGCTTTTTTTTTGCCACTGACAGGCTCAGACAGTTATATAAGGTGTCGGACAACATCATGGAGAGGTTCCCTACGAGTGGCTCCCAATGACACCCTTTGTTTTTGACAGAAAACAGAAGTCTTGTACAAGGACAATTCTCACTCTGAAATCTCGGGTGAGCCGAGTTGTTGACGGAAACTCCGTGGAGTGTGTTGTGTACATAAATAACTGCTTGCAAGACTTTGTTTCCTAATGTTACTCCAATTCTGACCCCCGTTTCCACCGTCATCTTCCTGCAGCAACTCGCCTCTCACAAGATTTCAGAGCGAGAATCTTCCTCGTGCAAGACCTGTTTCTTGTTTAAAACAAAGGGTGTCACTGGGAGTCACTTGTAGGGATCCTTTCCATGATGTTGTTAGACACCTGGTATAACAGTCTGAGTTGTTGGTGGCAAAAGAAGCACTTTTTGTGGATGTAATTTTGATGGGCGCAATTGCCCTGAGGAAATACATTGTAATCATTGCAGCCACTGCATCTGGTTTGTGGTGCGGGCTGAAGCCACCTACTGCACGGATTCCAAAACTTTTTGTACCTACTAGTCATTTCGACAGCAAAATATGCGAAAAAGGACCCAGGTTTAAAAATTCAGAAATTATCTTTTAATTACTAGGTTTATATACTAAGTTCCCTGTAAGACATTACTTAGCTGCCATTTTTTTGCATTGTGTTAAACACGTTAAACTTTTCAGGATTTTCACATTTTCTACTTGCAAAGCTGTTGACAAACAAAAATTAAAAAGTCCCAAAGCAAATCTGAAAGAATAAAAAGCCTTAACTTATGACTTATAACTTAAAAGTATATGATAAAAACTCACTGGAACTTATTTACACGCAGGGTGAAAACTATTTTTGCAGTCTCCCTGCAAACCAGAATTGACACTTGCTGTCAAGAAAAACATCAATGTCTGTTTGAAACTGTTTTAGCTGAAACTCTCAACTACAAAGTTTGACAGTTGGCCCAATGCAGAGGATAAAGGGTCATAAGCTGCAGTCAATAACACTCAATCACACACACACACACTCACACTCATGTCCCTGCCCGTCTGGTGAAATGACTCTCTTCTTCTCCATTGTGGCTCCCTGCTAGGCTCTTGACCCATGGCTGGAGGAGTCCTAGCCACTTTAGTGTGACAGTCCAAACGGATTGACTCAAGTGAACGACCTTGTCCATCCCCTCTGGACATCTGCACACTCACTCAGTGTGGACAATCAATCCTGCTTTTTAAGTGCATGCCTTGCACTCAGTCACCATGAGAGGGTGCTGAGATACTCTTGAATCTCTGAGAGCAAAATAATGTTTGGTCTTGCTCTCCTTTGCTTCGCTATTTCTCTGAGACAGTCTTTCTTCTTCTGCTTTTCTGTCTCTCTCTCTCTCAGTCCTTTCCGTACCTCTCATGTTGTCAACTATCTCAGCGTCTGTGTTTATGTGTGTGTCTCTTTGCATGGTTGCTTGTGTGTGTGTGTATGTGTGTGTGTGTGTGTGTGTGTGTGTGTGTGTCTGTCTGTCTGTCTGTCTGTTAACTGTGTGTACTGGATGTGTGTGCGCACGTGCCTGTTCCGCTCTCTGTTGTGGAACAAATTACACAGCGGCTGGGGAGCCAAATGACTAATCAGTGGTACACAGATTAAAATCCAATTGCTGCTATTTGAAGCCACACAGGAGTAGTATGGGAAATTAACTACTACAGTGTCTGCGCTGCTGTCTCCACTAGGCATACCTGTTAGATGTTGATCTTTTAATTAGTGCGGCCCATAAAAACTTTAGATCAAAAATCGGGGGGAAAAACACTATAGACAAGGGATTAAGAAAATACAACAAAGCTGATAAGTGACACTTTTCTTGTACATCCAAATTAAAAAAGAGTATACAATGTGCTTTGGTCCTGTCTGTGCAGTGTTTAATGTATCTCAAGAAGTAAATTGCAGATTGTAATCTGTGCATGAAAGATGATAAAAATAGTGAACAAAGTTAGAGCAAACCACAGTCGGTGGTTAATTTGCTCATATTCACCAGGAGGGACGTTAAGAAGATGAAGTGTTGTGTTTATGATGGGGCCGCTGAGGATGGGATGTTGTCTGCAGACACTCATTCGCCATCACTGTATCATCCCCGGCCCACAATAAACACTTATCAACCACAGGCTAAAGTGGCCATTGCCGGGGTTTACCATCTCCGACTTAGAAATGGAAACCACCGCTTGTTTATTTTAAACTACCGTCCAGCAGACAACTCATTTCTCAATTTCAAAAAAATGTTCAGGGGGAATAATGAATAATGTGAATAATGACCAGGCCCTGGCCGAGCCCGCTCAGCCTTGTAGGTGAATTAAATTATGATTTTTTTCCCCCCCTGAATGTACAGAAGTGCAATATGCGCTTGAGCAGGGCTGAGACACAACATGAACGCTTGCCTGGAATAATCTCAATGGCAAAAAATAATCTCATTTTGTCTGGGAGTGTAAAAATCCTGTTTGCATGGCTGTGGCGTGTGTCTTTGTGCCCGAGTGTCTTATGGCAGGCAGGAGGCGTGCGTGCAGGCTGTTGCTGAAACCATAACAATCGCGCTGGAACATTTCATTCAGAATGAATTGAAACATGCCACGTTTACCTTTTTCACAGATGTGACATATTTTAGTCTTGGATCACACACACAAAGGACAGCCTTGTATTTTAGATTTGTAAACAGTGTGGAAAATGCTCTAAATGCCAAAATTGCACTTTTTAAGAACCTTTATTAACTTACAATGGGTTTACGAAACACACCTGCTCTTTTACAGCAATGTGTTGCAAATCCTCATTCAGTAGCAGAACTGAACATACAGTACCTGGGAGCTGCTACAGCCCCTGTGGACATCCAGTCTCCACTGGAGCAGTTCCCAGCACAGATGCCTTGTTCAAGGGTATCTGTGTGGTAACTGCAGAGAGAGGAGGGAATGTGTTCAGTGATTTATCCAAGCAGTACAACCCTCTACATTATCTTCATAAACCCACTTCTCCAAACTTCGGGCTGCTGTGTGCAGCTCAAGGAGTTTTCTAGCACTGATCCAAGACTGTCAATTCTATGTTTAATGGTCCTGGATGGGTATCTTCTGGAACTTGGTTATTTCAGCCACGTGTTGGCATCAAAAATATAGTTTCATATTTTGATAAATATAATTACCTATTTGTGTTCGTGCCTAGAGTTAGATGACAAGGTCAAAACAATTCTCATATCTGTCCATTAAAAATAAGGCTACAGTCAGTAGCCTTAGCTCATAGTGACTAGAAACGGCGAAACAACTAGCCTGTCTATGTCCAAAGGTAACAAAGTCCACCTACCAGCACCTCACTAAGGAGCAGAGCACACTGTACATTTAACACATTTTATTTTGTTTGTTTAATCTGTACAAAGTGTGTCAAAGTGTGAAAATGACAAGTCGACAGGCATACTCCTACACACAGTCTGTGAGTCCGTTGCTATCTAGCTTTCAGCTAACATCCGGACAGTTGGTAAATTGGTTGTTTTGGGGTGAATCAATGTGAACTGAGTCCAGCAGTCACATTAGTGCGAATGATGGAAGGCAAATATTCGCTTTGCTTTCTGTTTGAATACACCTCAAAAACAGTAGCTGTGTATCACAACAAGGGTTGCCAAGAATCGTAAGAATCATCCTGTAAGATACAGAATCATCCCATTAGATACAGAATCATACGAATTGTCCCATAAGACCCGTAATTGTATGGTTCGTCCTGTAAGACAGGGAATTGTATAAATCTGTAATCGTGTGATTAGTCCGGTAAGATAGGGAATCGTAATGAATCATCTTGTAAGATACAGAATCATCCCATTAGATACAGAATCGTATGAATCATCCCGTAAGATACAGAATCGTACCCCTGGGTTGTGCCAGCTCCGATGGCCTGCTGGTGCTCGGAGTGCTCCTGATTGTGGGGGAACGGTGAGGTGGGGGGGTGGCAGAGGGGCCCCGGCGAGGACGGGGGATTGTTGGACTTTGGGTTGGGGCTGCACTGACCTGTCTCGGGGGTGTGTGGGGGTCTGGGGCTCGGGGTTTTGGAGCCTCTGGGTCTGGGGCGGGTCTGCGCACACCTTATCTTTACTCCACCATACAACACTTCACAATCCATGACATGCATCCAACACAAAACAATATATTTACAGAGGCAGGCAGAGGGATTGAAGGAGTGGGGGAGATTCTCATTGGCCTCGTGTCCTATCCCTGGAGCCCCGGGTGTCGGGGGTGCTGTGGGGTTGGTGACGGCCTTGCCTGATCTGGGGTGGGCTGGGGGGGTCGGGGCTCCCCTGGCGTGGGGGCCCGCACTTGACCTAGGGTTCTGGGGACTCGGGCTTGTGGCCTTTGCTCAATTCTGGGCGGGTGGTGTGTCCCTGGGCCTGGGGGCCCGTTGTCTCCTCTCCTCACCTGGGCCCTCTTCGGCAGAGGTGAGGCTCCCGCTGCTTCCCCCTGCCAGCTTTGGTGGGCTGCTGTGGGCTTGTGGGGCGATTGTCGATGCATCTTGATGCATTGTGCTTTTTCCCTGGGCAGGGTCTCTGAATGGCTGCTGGGCGTTTAGTTTGTGCATTGGAGTCCGGGGGAGGCATTTCCTCGTTGGCTTGGAGGGACCTGTTTGCATCCATGTTTTGCTTCGTTGGCCTCGGATCCATGCTTCCCCATTTCTCTGTCGGCCAGTTGTTGGACCCCTCTGGATACTGAGGTACAGTATATAGTTAGTTTTCGGGATGGGCAGTGTGGGGCATGGGGGATGTCGGCTGGCGCCGGTGGCCTTAGTTTTTTCCGGCAGTTGGGGGGACAGCGGACTTTTATTGGCGGGTGCACGGTGACCTGTGCGGCGCGTTTGCTGCCGGGCTGGGACTTGCTGCTGGTGTTTCTCTCCGCTGGCTTTCGCTGTCATGTTGTTCCGTTTGCTCTCTCTCGTTTGGCCGACCTTGCACGTGGTATTCGCGGGGGGCTGCTGGGCATTGGGTGTCGCTGTGCTCGTGCAGTGTGCGCGTTGGGCTTGTCACTTGTGCATTGGTGTTGATGATTGCGTAGCATTTGGGCATTTTGGTTGTTCGCTGCGCGGCAGTGGGGTGCTGGGTGGGGGGGAGCACTGGTCTATGTTGTGTGTGCGCCGCGGTCGGTCCGGGCGCTGCTCTTCCACGGGTTACGCTTTTTGCGTTCCGTCGGCATTACGTTGTCAACTGGCATTTGGGTCGGGGTGCATATGGGAGTCTTTGTTTTTTTTTGATTGATTTATTCTTTTTCTTTCTCCCACCCCTATTGGCTACTGGGGTTCTTGCCTGCCTGTTGCTGGGGTAGGTGTGGCACAGTCGTGGCGTCCCACTCTCACTAACAACTACATTCTTTAACAGGCTTATGCGCACACACATGTACACACACACACATACAGACACATTCACCCACACGCACACAGACACAATCAGTCTCACACATAGACACAAACAAATTTAGGTTGTCCCTGGTAGAACTATTCCTGATGCTTTTCTTTCAGTTACTTATTTAAATTAATTATTATTCCAGCTCTCGTGGTTGTGCTGTGTTGCTTATTTAGTGTGTGTGACTGTTTCTTGTTTTCATTTTTCTCTTAGTTGTCTTACTATGTCAGCTGTTCATTGCTGCTGTTCGGCAGGTTGTCTTTTACTATTATTATTATTTTTATTGTTTGTTTTTGTTT
>NC_060159.1:7148661-7157628 GCF_021292245.1 Micropterus dolomieu
TTTGGAGGCTGTCTGCAGGGAGGAGTGGCCAACATCCCTGCCGAAATGTGCACAAACCTTGTCACCAACTATAAAAACCGTTTGACATCTGTGCTGGCCAATAATGGCTTTTCTACAAAATATTAACATGCTGTTTGTCCAGGGGGTCAAATACTTGTTTTTCCTCATCAGATGGTTATCAATTTTTATAAATTCATATGATGTGATTTTCTGGAATTTTCTTTGGGATTCTGTCTTTCACTGTTAGAATGTACATATGATTAAAATTATAGATCGTTGCATTCTTTGTAAGTGGGCAAACCTGCAAAATCAGCAAGGGGTCAAATACTTATTTCCCCCACTGTAGGTAGAGTACAAGCAGAAAGGAACCAGCTGGGCCTAAACAA
Organism: Micropterus dolomieu; assembly: GCF_021292245.1. Lineage (NCBI taxonomy): Eukaryota > Metazoa > Chordata > Actinopteri > Centrarchiformes > Centrarchidae > Micropterus > Micropterus dolomieu. Next base: position 7,149,048 of record NC_060159.1, read on the forward strand.
GTGACAAAAAATCTAGCAATCTGTGCCAGCGTGATTGTAAGAGGTTTGGCATTTTGGTTTGCTGCGCATGAATCTGCTCTCCAGGAGGGGTGATAAAATCTGGTTTCGGTACAGCTCAGACAGAAACATTTAATCTCCTGAATGGGTTGTGCTCTGGGTGTGTGCCTGGATCACTGGCCTGGTGGATCAAGTGGGATACAACAGGGTGGGAAAAATCCTGTGAGTGAGTATCCAATTTGTCATTCAGAATAGGAGATAAAGGGGCTTGTTGACAGCAACAGTATTTATTATCCAACATGGTAGAAAGAACTACTGCGGAAATAAAAAATACCACAATAATGGTCAGTAAAGGTTCCTGCTGAAGAACTAAATCTATAACAAAACCTCACAAATATATAATTTCGGGTCTTGGTTTCACACTGCAGTTATCCATGCAGCACACTAAAGGACTTTACATGACAGAACTTGCGTCATCATTCATGTGGCCTGCATCTCCCTATACCTACTTGACATTGGTTGAACAGTTCCAAGCAGAGCTATGACCTGAATGAATGAATGAGGAATGTACAGATGTCATTGCCAGTATATTGTTATTATTACAGCATTAGCCGACTACCTGCAGCACCAACTTACCTCGCAACACATTCTCATCTCAGTGCATCAGAGACAGGCTAGTTCAAATTTGCCAAATAAATATCCTCGCTGTGCAAACATTAGGCCTATATCGTCAACGGTGTTTCGGCATTACACCGGCAGAAAATGGGGAGAAGACTGCAGGCAATTCTTCTGACCTCCATTTGAGGAGAGACCATAATTGTGTCCTTTTTTCAATGCATTTCTCCGAGCATTTGTTTGTTTATGGTTTACACTGGAACAACCAAAGTCCAAACCATCGAAAAAATGCTTTCACACTTGAAACGAACTGAACTATGGTTCAATTTGATCCGGACCGAGACTCCCTCTTTTTATCAGACCAAATTTTGTCTGTTTAGTCCGGAACGTGGTCCGGGGGAGGTTTCACACCTGTAATTTTGGTTCGGATCAAACTAAAAAATCCGAAAGTCCGGACCAAACGAGGTAGATGTTAGATACATTCTCTCTCAGTTAATGACAATAAGAAACATAAAGATTGCCTCCAGACACTTTTTAAAAGTGTCAACCAGTTCTCATTCCCAAGGCAAAGGTCAAATAAGGTAGCTTGGTCCGTTGTCGTACGCTTCAAGCTATGACCCTCTGGACTTTCACCCAGGAGAACGGTGTTAGTTTCCCATGTGAAACAAGCAGTCATTTTTTATTCCTTTTAGTGATGTTATGCTACTTATGTAAGTTAAGTCACAGTTATTTAAGCCCAAACCATGATCTATTCCTAAACCTTACCAAGTCATTGTGTTGCGTAAAGCCTCGTGCAGCCTACAGGACTTTCAGCGTTGGCCTATCGCCGTGCTGTTCACTCTACACAACTTGCCGTCTTGTGATGGGAGTCTTGAAGCTGTTGTGGCGTTCACACTACTTGACTGATCGGTGACAGGGCGTCACACACACACTACACGAGCTGACAGCTGGTCTCCAAACCACGTTTTATCAAGAAAACACACATGAAAAGTGGCACGGGAAATGATGCGAAACTACACACAAAACAGTGTTATTGTGTTTGTTATCATAAACATAGCAATTATAAAGACAAAGAATCTGGGTGAAAGGATGGATTAGCACACACAGCAGCAGGCATTGTCTGAGCTACAGAGAGCTGGAGGGGAGTTCAAAGTGAAAAAGTAGCTGCCTGCTGTCATCGGCTTAGATATCAGGCTGGCATCGGCGATGTGTCAGTGATGTGTTGGCGAGCCATTTTGATGTGTTGTTTAGTAGTTCACACATTACAACTGGTGATTGCCAGCTCAGCGACCTGCGAATCGGGCTTATAATCGTGTGGTAAGAACTAGGCTTCAACCTAACAGAGTAGTTTTGGTGCTTGAATTAAACCGAACTGTTTTTTACAACGTTAACCACTAATTTTATTTTGTAAGTCTAACCGGACGGATTTATTTTTGCTAACTTGAGCAGATGTGTATGGTTGTTAACTTGACCACAGAGCCCTGCATGTGCAAAACTAAAGCTAGAGGGGTACATAGAGTATCATAGTTTGAAGTTTAGGGCCAGACCGAGGGACCATATTTGATGAATCAGAACATGTTGACAGTGTACAGAAACATATTTCAATTTTTTATTTGTATAATTTGATAGTAGACAGTCACAGTGTCCTTTACAAAGAAGTAAATAAAAAGTAGATGAGAATGAAATCCATGTATTGTAGTATGGCACCAAAGTCAGTGGAGTAGAAAGCCAGAAAAGTTAATGTCAAGAGTTATATGTAAATTAAATGTAAATCTTTTCTTGTAGGGATGCAGGATTCCTTTTTAAAGAGAACTCAAGCTGCTTTGGTTCCTGGTGAGATTATGAAGCCCACTGAGACACTCTATATACAGCTGTACAAATAAACAGGCATTTTTCACAGCAGACAGTTTCAACTGTCATAACATTTCTATTAATTATCCTACCATAATAAAAAATTAACGTACATGGAAAGTCTAATAAGCACTTTGTCAAGTAATTTTCCTCTTTTATTCATTGCATAATGCTCTACCAGACAGTTCCTATTACAAATGTATAGATATTCTGGTGCTTTTAGAAACCTTTATGACCTTGGTGATGGTCTTGGTAACCCTGAAGGCTTAATAATAGCCTGCCAGTGATTTCATTTTTAATGCAATAGCTTCTTGTACTTTCTCCTGCACACAACACAGTACAGTCTGCTTTACTAACACAATCACAGAGTAAATCTATGTTGTTCTTTCACCACAACCACACAACAATCTTTGGATTAAAAGAAATCTATAACTGAGATTTTCTTACGCTTCTTTAAAGCAGGTCGAGCCTGTTTGGCAAACATCCAGTTGACTCTTGTTTTCAGTCTTACGGTGCTTCTATTATTTACCACCGTCCATTTAGAGCATATTAAATATGAAAAAGACAAATCTGAAAACAGTTCACATCAACAGCACCACCCCTGGCATAAACACTGATTTGTATATTTAAAGACGCAGCTGATAAAGTTCTCATCAATACTTTTGGAGACATTATGGGTTTCTGTCTCTTCTTTCCTGTCCCTTCTGACTGTGCTGTCTTAAACATTGTACCTCCCTTCAATAGTAGAAACGAGGTTAAACAATTAAAATACGGGGTTTATTCCCAGTCAGACTATCTCATGAGAATTTGGTTAAAAAGGATCCAATAAAATGCATGTATGTTTTGTAGTTCCAATTCATGCTCCTAATAGGAGGCTGTCCTCACTAGACAAACACCCATACAGGTCGTTTGTATAACCACGTTATTACGACCTACGTTTACGTTTGTTGTGGCTGCGCCCTCTAGTGGCCGTTCACAAGGCCGTCACTTTGAGTTGAAAAGTGGTAGGGACATGGGGATAATGGGACAGGTGCTCAGATTAGTGGTGTGAAGAGACATATTACCAGTACCAGCTCAACTTGCCTCGACTCTACTCGACTCGGTTTGGCTGTGCTCCGTTTTACTTTTTTTTTTTCACCCGGCAGCCTGGTATGAGTATGAGGAGCTGGATACCATATTGTGCCAGACAGATTTTACTTTAACAAGAGAGTGTTAATATACTCCTTTGTCTGTATTGTTATTTATTCAAATGTATTTGTCACCGGGCCAGAGAGGGGACAGACATGGGGATGGGGAATAGAAACACCACAAACACACAGCACAGAGATAGGGCAACACCTGTAGGAGAACGGGGATGGAGGGTGGGGACAACAGGAAATAGCAGAAGGAAACACCAATTGCAGAACGCAACAAAACCTGCAAGAAAACGGGGAGGGGGCTTGGGGCGGAGAGAAACAAACAACAAACAAACAGCCTTGAACAGGTCCAAAACCCACCCCGACAACACTGGCCATGTGCCCCAGGGATTCCCGAATTCTCCCACTATGAGAGGCGGCTGGGGGAAGCAGCGGGAGCCCCAGCCCTGCTGAAGAGGGCCCTGGCAAGGAGAGGAGACCACGGGCCCCCAGGCCCAGGGACACACCACTCGCCCCAGAAATGAGCAAAAGCCAAAGGCCCGAGTCCCCAGACCCCCATGGCACCCCAGATGTCCCGGGGCTCCAGGGACAGGACACGAGGCCAATGAGACCCCCAACACTCCTTCAGGTCCCCCTGTCTGCCTCTGTAAATGTGTTGGATGCATGTCATGAAGTGTTGTATGGTGGAGTAAGGATAAGTAAGGTGGTAACTAAGGTGCAGTTAAAATTGGAGGGTAGTTGTGACACAGGCACCCCATAACTGTCAGGTAGTGGAGCCTCCCAACGTGCCCCTTCCACCCCCCAAGCCCTCTGTGTCTATGGTGTAATTAAAAATGAGGGGCGGCCAGTGGGGGAGGAAGTAGTGCGAAGCCGCAATAAAGGAGCCCCACCTACCAAACGCCTAGCAACCTGCCCGCCCCCCAGATTCCTAAGGGTGTATATAGTGAGACATGACCAAAGGGGGAAGGTGAAGGAGGTCATAGGGAGGCTAGAATAGTCCTCTCCACTGGGTCCAGATTCCTGACTGACCCCATCATTCAGCCACGTCCCCCACCCCGCCCCAAGCAAGAGGACGCCAGGTCCCTCCAGCCCAGGGCTTGTAGCAAGAGTCCCTCAAGCACTGGCAGCACCCCAGAGCCAGCGACAATCCCGTCCAGCCCCAGGATGGGTCCAAGGGGGCCCAGCCCCCCAGCGCGCAGACCCGCCCCAGACCCAGAGAGACCAAACCCCCGAGCCCCAGGCCCCCCACACACCCTCGAGGCAGTTCAGCACAGACTCGACCCAAAGCCCAACAATCCCCCCACCGCCGGGGCCCCTCCGACAGCCCCCACTGCCCCTGGATCCCTTTACAGCAACCAAGCATCCAATCCGAGCACCAAAATCCCGAGGAAACACCCCCCAACCAGCCAAAAAAAAGGACAGCCCGCACCCCCAACCCACCCCGTCAACCCCATCTCCACGGTCCCCCACCCCTCCAGTGCCATCACATCCGTACAACTCGCGAGCTAAAACTACTACCCGTGCATCGACACCAACAACGACACCCAAGCAGAGTGGCTACCCACTGCGCAGCGGCGGCGTGCCGAACACAGGGCAAATCCCGGTCCCCCCACCACGCACATGCTCCAGGCGGCCGCCAACACCACGCCATCAATCAACATTCAAAAAAATCAATCCCCCGACACCCGTCAATCAGGCCAGAATCCCCCACGTCCGCATCGCAACACATCCAAGAGCCGCACGGGACCCTGAGCAGCAAGGCCGTAAACACCCATATAGATAGATAAAGTTGATCAAGGGGGACACGAGAGACTGGAATTTTGTCAATTTGTTTTTTTTTATAGCAGACATTTTCTCCACGCTAATGTGGTCTATAAGGAGATTCCTAAATTCTTTTTGGCCTTCCAGTTCATGAGGGTAGTTTTCTTGGCGATGCATAAGGCAGTGAGAAGCATGTATGATGTGTCAACCTCTATACTAATGTCCCTTAGGTCCCCCTTAGGTCCCCCCAGTACGCAGAGTGATGGGGGACCTAACTATTATAAGGGACTGTTGGGCCCCCCCCATGGTTGGGTGGAAATGGTACGTCCCAGCAGGAAGCGCATGGCAATGTTATGTTCTGTAAGCGGTTAGTAATACAGATGCACAGGGCATATATCTACTAGAGTCTCCGAGTGATTATTCACACAAACAGTAACTTAGCCATATCGATAGGTCTTAACAAATCTTCTGCCAGAACTTTTGAACAGGTGCACATTGCCACATAGCAGAGTTTAAGAAAGTCTGTTATCATTGGAGGTAGATCCATTATGTTATCCTTAAATCTTGCCTGAATTATGGATTTAAGCTTTTGGAATTCAAGAAATCTATTATTGCTAATTCCATATTGTGCCACTAGATCCTGGAATGGAATAAAATTACTGCCTTGCATTACATGCTCTAGATCTTATCACTTTGTCATACCACAGTGGGGAATTTAGTGTTTTTTTATTTTGCAGGGTGTCAGGATTATTCCAGATTGGAGTAAGTCTGCATGGGATAGGAGAATTCCCACCAAGCTTCCAGGGAAATGCTTATGTTAATGCTTTTAAAGCAGGTATGACGTTTGATGCTGAAACTGATGAATGGCATATCAGAAATTTTAATTTCCTTACAGAATGTTTGTTCTATGTCCATCCATGATTGGTCCAGGGGGTTCTAATTGATCCATCCGTGCTCCGTTGTCCCTGAGATAGTACCCCTCAGTGTAGCTGGTCGTCATAGTGACGCCACACACAACTGCCGTGACGTAATTTTCAATGCAACACACACAGCAGTGATCCACACAGCTTTGTCTTTTTTAAGTTAAGTTACGTTTCAATATTACTCAGAATGTAAAGACAGATAAGCGGTATGAAAACCTTCCAGCTGTGTTTTCCTCTGCCGTTGTTGCTGCAGCGGTATGTGTGACGGCGGGAGCAGAGGGCTCTGTGAGCGGGCGGCTGGCCGACCTCGCCAGCTCCTCCCGCGGGTTGCTGCAGACTTCCCCCGCAGCCACTTGCGGAGCTCCTCAACTCCGAAAAACTTTCAAGCACATTTTTGTTCCGCCATCACTTCTCGTAAAACTGTCAATATTCGAAATCCACACAGCTGATTTCTCACTTCAAAACTTCTCAGAAGTGGATTTAATGATGAAATTACATACAAAAATTGTAAAATATAAAACTTTCTTTTGCTGGTCTCTGTCAGGCACTCGTAATGATGATGCAGTGAATAGTGACGATTCTCTCTGACCAATCATTAGTGTGCTGTGTTTTCACGTCACATTTTAGTATCCCTCAGCTCGCTTGGAACCTCCACGGAGGTGATACAAAAAAAAGTACCTGGTAGCAGGTACAACTTTTCCACAGTGGAAAACCAAATAAAGGCGAGGCGAGACGAGCTGGTACCGTGCAGTAGAAAAGGGGCTTTAGCTCACGAGACATCACGATATGTGATATTAGTTTCACGAGAACAAGACGAAAACATCCTTAAACGGTGTTTTAAAGATATCCTCAATCCTGAGATACATGAGTGGGGGATCTGGGAGACCTCCCCAAGGAAATTTTGATCATCAGACACTTTATTTCCTGAATTCTGCAACGTTTCTGCACCCATTTATGGCAGAAATGTTTTATTTATGTAAAAGGAAACACAAAATTCAGATAGCACGTCACATTTCAAAATATAATCGAATCTCAGTCAGTGCAGCTCTCAGTCATTCTGTGCTGCTTTCAGATCTGTTTCTTCTGTAGATCAACTTTTCTCATGTAATATCAGAAAGTGGTGGGGACAGCGTCCCCAGTGTAAATGACACCTATGGCCGTTCAAAGGTTAGCAGAGGAGGACGTCAGGTGACGTTGTATGAATAAATAATAAATAAAGTTCATGTAAGTAGGTTGGATGGGGTGGAGCCCTGGACTTTCTTCCTTGGGGCGGGGTACAGCTTCCCCCGGGACATGCGGTCTGGGGTCCTTTGCGCTTTGGGGGGTTGCAGGGTGTCCTGGCTTCTGGGGGTGGGGGTCTCTGCGCGGGTTGATCCGAGATTGCGGTTTGGTGGGCTGCGGTGGGATTGTGGGGCGATTGTCGATGCATCTTGATGCATTATACTTTTTCCCTGTGCAGGGTCTCTGGATGGCTGCTGCGCGTTTAGTTTGCGTATTGGAGTCCGGGGGAGGCATTTCCTCGTTGGCTTGGAGGGACCTGTTTGCGTCCCTGTTTTGCTTCGTTGGCCTCGGATCCGTGCTTCCCCATTTCTCTGTCGGCCAGTTGTTGGACCCCTCTGGATACTGAGGTATATAGTTAGTTTTCGGGATGTGCAGTGTGGGGGCAGGGCTGTGCTCCGGTTTGTTCTGGGTTTGTGCCTGGAGTTCTCGGCCCTTGATGGGTGGGTGGGTTGTTGGTGGCATGCAGCTGAGCTAGTTGATTTTGCCTCGTTGCTGGTTTGGCTGGTGTTGCACGGCGGCCGGGGGGCGTGCTGGGCATGGAGGATGTCGGCTGGCGCCGGCGGCCTTAGTTGGGGGGACGGCGGACTTTTATTGGCGGGTGCACGGTGACCTGTGCGGCGCGTTTGCTGCCGGGCTGGGACTTGCTGCTGGTGTTTCTCTCCGCTGGCTTTCGCTGTCGTGTTGTTCCGTTTGCTCTCTCTCGTTTGCCCGACCTCGCACGCGGGATTCGCGGGGGGCTGCTGGGCATTGGGTGTCGCCGTGCTCGCGCAGTGTGCGCGTTGGGCTCATTACTTGTGCATTGGTGTTGATGATTGCGTGGCATTTGGGCATTTTGGTTGTTTGCTGCGCGGCGGTGGGGTTCTGGGTGGGGGGGGGGGCACTGGGCTATGTTGTGTGCGCGCCGCGGTCGGTCCGGGTGCTGCTCTTCCGCGGGCTACGCCTCTTGCGTTCTGTCGGCATTGCGTTGTCAACTGGCATTTGGATGGTCATTTTTATATTTTTTTTTTTTTTTTTTGG
>NC_060159.1:7157648-7159252 GCF_021292245.1 Micropterus dolomieu
GGGGGAGGCATTTCCTCGTTGGCTTGGAGGGACCTGTTTGCGTCCCTGTTTTGCTTCGTTGGCCTCGGATCCGTGCTTCCCCATTTCTCTGTCGGCCAGTTGTTGGACCCCTCTGGATACTGAGGTATATAGTTAGTTTTCGGGATGTGCAGTGTGGGTGCGGGGCAGGGCTGTGCTCCGGTTTGTTCTGGGTTTGTGCCTGGAGTTCTCGGCCCTTGATGGGTGGGTGGGTTGTTGGTGGCATGCAGCTGAGCTAGTTGATTTTGCCTCGTTGCTGGTTTGGCTGGTGTTGCACGGCGGCCGGGGGGCGTGCTGGGCATGGAGGATGTCGGCTGGCGCCGGCGGCCTTAGTTTTTTCCGGCGGTTGGGGGGACGGCGGACTTTTATTGGCGGGTGCACGGTGACCTGTGCGGCGCGTTTGCTGCCGGGCTGGGACTTGCTGCTGGTGTTTCTCTCCGCTGGCTTTCGCTGTCGTGTTGTTCCGTTTGCTCTCTCTCGTTTGCCCGACCTCGCACGCGGGATTCGCGGGGGGCTGCTGGGCATTGGGTGTCGCCGTGCTCGCGCAGTGTGCGCGTTGGGCTTGTCACTTGTGCATTGGTGTTGATGATTGCGTGGCATTTGGGCATTTTGGTTGTTTGCTGCGCGGCGGTGGGGTTCTGGGTGGGGGGGGCACTGGTCTATGTTGTGTGCGCGCCGCGGTCGGTCCGGGCGCTACTCTTCCGCGGGTTACGCTTTTTGTGTTCCGTCGGCATTACGTTGTCAACTGGCATTTGGGTCGGGGTCTTCCGCGTTTGCATCGCGATGCATCTGGTAGTCTTTGCTTTTTTTTGATTGATTTATTCTTTTTCTTTCTCCCACCCCTATTGGCTACTGGGGTTCTTGCCTGCCTGTTGCTGGGGTAGGTGTGGCACAGTCGTGGCGTCCCACTCTCACTAACTACATTCTTTAACAGGCTTATGCGCACACACATGTACACACACACACATACAGACACATTCACCCACACGCACACAGACACACACAGACACAAACAAATTTAGGTTGTCCCTGGTAGAATTATTCCTGATGCTTTTCTTTCAGTTACTTATATAAATTAATTATTATTCCTGCTCTCGTGGCTGTGTTGTGTTGCTTATTTAGTGTGTGTGACTGTTTCTTGTTTTCATTTTTCTCTTAGTTGTCTTACTATGTCAGCTGTTTATTGCTGCTGTTCGGCAGGTTGTCTTTTACTATTATTATTATTTTTATTGTTTGTTTTTGTTTGTGTTTGTTTGTTGTTGTTTTTCTCCTCCCCAAGCCCCCCTCTCTGTTCTATTGCAGGTTTCGTTGCTTTCTGCAATTGGTGTTTCCCACAGCTTTTCCCTGTTGTCCCCACCTTCCATCCCCCTTCTCTTACAGGTGTTGTCCTTTCTCTGTGCTGTCTGCCCCCCCATCCCCGTGTCTGCCCCCCTGTCCGGCCCGGTGACAAATCAATACATAATTAAATAAATAATAAAACAGACAAAGGAGTATTTTAATACTCTCTTGTTAAAGTAAAATCTGTCTGGCACAATATGGTATCCAGGTCATTATACTCTATACCAGGCTGCTGGGCAGGACAGGTT
>NC_060159.1:7159272-7215850 GCF_021292245.1 Micropterus dolomieu
TTTTTCTCTTAGTTGTCTTACTATGTCAGCTGTTCATTGCTGCTGTTCGGCAGGTTGTCTTTTACTATTATTATTATTTTTATTGTTTGTTTTTGTTTGTGTTTGTTTGTTGTTGTTTTTCTCCTCCCCAAGCCCCCCTCTCTGTTCTATTGCAGGTTTCGTAATTAAATAAATAATAAAACAGACAAAGGAGTATTTTAATACTCTCTTGTTAAAGTAAAATCTGTCTGGCACAATATGGTATCCAGGTCATCATACTCATCATACATACAGGACAGGTTTAAAAAACATATATACAGAATCGTATGAATCATCCCATTAGATACAGAATCGTATGAATCATCCCATTAGATACAGAATCGTATGAATCATCCCGTAAGATACAGAATCATATGAATCATCCTGTAAGATAGGGAATTTTCCTGTAACTGGAAAAGACGTGTTCCATATTGAACTGATTCAGTGCAAGATTATGGTGTTGCAGCCCCTTCTCATCACAGGGCATCCAATAACAACAATTTCAGAAAGGGTGACAAAGTGTAGTCATTTGACGCAAAAGGTGCCCTTCAGTGTCTGTAAAATAGGCCGCTGGCGCTGTGTCTCACACGACAGCTATTTAACAAGCTAGCAAAGTTTGTGTTAAAGGCATTGAAAGCCTTCCGAAGGCCCTTACCCTAACCATTATAGGGGTGTGAGCCTAAACCTAAGTCAGTGACTGTTGACTGTCTAACCATACTTGCTGTAGCCTTTGTGTTGCTCTTTGTTTGCACTAGCAAAGTGCGGTGTTTCATACATACGCAGTTTGCCTTATGTGTCAAATACCGACGCTTTGTCACGCTTTCTGAAAGTGTCGGTAATTGACGCACTGAGAAGAGAATGTTTTGGAGAGAAAATAGAGTTTTAAGTCAAGGCGGTTTGTACAAGATGGAAACCTTCCCGCTCTACGCCTCATCCTGTTTGTCATGTTATGTTCCACTTGTGACTCATGACTTCTTATTGGGCTTCTCGCTTGCTACGATACAACAGTATGGATAGGACTTTTGTTCAATTTACAAACAATGACTGTCCCTTTACTTACCTGTAGTTTCCGTGCTGTATGTGGATTTCTACAGGTGAAAAGTAACAGAAAAAACAAGATTATCTAACATAGAAAAAGGTCTCTTCAAATATAATGCAATCCATGTAACGTCAAATACGGTGCAAGATTGTTATAGTGGCCACAACATTTATCACAAACAAATACTGCCATCTATCTGTCACACCATATGAAAGAACTCTTGGAGTCCTGTTTTCATAGCAACTCATGTTTTGAGCAAGATATCACTTGTCCAATGATGTTTTTATCACCTCAGAAATATTGCAAATCTAGGATCTATATTGAGTTTTAGAGATGAAGAAACCTTGCCTCTTCTCTTGTCTTAATCAAAAAACTTTGAAACGACTACAGACTGTAGAGAACTCACCTGCTAGGCTTTAAACCAGAACCAAGAAGTACGATCACATCACATTTTAGCCTCTTTACATTGGCTCGCTGTTTGTTTTAGGATTGATATTAAGATCTTTTTGACTACTTTTAAGGCTCTCCATGATCTGGCTTTGGATTATGTTTTAGACCTTTTAATCACTTATGAACCTTTGCGTAGCTTGAGAGCTTCGGGTAGGGGTCTTCTGTCTCTCCCTGAGTCCAGACCGAAAACTAAAGGGGAGAGAGTTTTTGCCATGAGAGCCTGAATGACCTGCCAGAGGAAATTAGGTTGTCTGAGTCAACGTCTTCCTCTTCTAAAAAAGCACTTTTCTGGAAATGCATATCCTGATTTTTGTGCTATTGTTTCTTATTTTTATTTTAGCCCTTATGTGATCATTCACTGTGGTATTTCGTTTCATCTTTGACTTTGTCTCTGTGAAGCATTTTGTACTTTGTTTTGTGCTCTATAAATAAAAATTTTTGTAATTATTATTTTGTATTCCTCACTCACTGCTCTTCTGGCCACCAGTTGCAACACTGAGCACACTGCTCAGAATCCTGTGCCATCATTGATTTTATATAATTTGGACTGACCTTTTTGGAAGATATCTCTCTTGCTCCCTTTGTTGGAGTGCATCATCTTTTATACTTGTTTTATAATTATTTTTTATCACCTTAAAAGTTGCCAAGAAGAGTGCCTACCATCATACCGTGATATGTAGCATGAAGATCCTAGATCACAATTGATAGTTTCGTGCCACATTTCCTGTCCAAACTGCTTACATTACATGTGCACGAAATAATGATTTCAGAATGGCATGATGATAAGATTTTATTTAGTCATATATCCATAAGGCATGCCAACATCAATAAATCATTAAATCACTGTAGCTTGGGGCTTGGTCAAAGGACCATCCGAAAGCCATTACTCCAGATGGTACATTAGGATGAATATCATTAGGATGATATCATCCCCCACAGGTCCTTTCTTTCTTCTGTCATTTTCATCATATTTTATGGCTTACCATAATGCCGCCATTTCACCATGTGGGCTAACTTACTGCAGGTATTGTTCATACATGACAACAGAAGACACCATGTTGAAGAAAACCTTTTGCATTTTTTGCTCTAGATTAAAACAGTTTGAGCAGGTTTTTCTGTTTAAACTCCTTTTCAGCATGTTAAGGAAAGCTCCTTACAAACCTCAGCAGAAAAAGAAAAAGATTCCTCAGGCTGAAACATTTTCCTCCCCTCGCCTCTCTTCTCTTTTGACTATATTTCTAAATTTACCCATCCATTAGTGGGAGACACAGAAGAAGACAAAGTTGCTCGAGCTTTTAACAAGGCTTCTTCTTCTCTTCAGTGTCATGCTCTACTGGGCTTCAAAACACGCAGCCCTCTTTTGTGTCTTTATTAGTGCTGAAAGAGATGAGGTTGAGGTTGTTGAGCTTTGTGTGTGTGTGTGTGTGTGTGTGTGTTGGTGAGAGGGGGGACTGGCATCAACACAATTTTAAGGGAAGCTGCGACGGGTGGCATTTAGCGTGGAAAGGGGGGTAGTAGTAGGTGTGTATGTATGTGTGTGTAGTTACAGTACGTCCCAGTTATCTACCACAGATAATTGATGCGGACAAGCTTGACTGAAATCTCTGTGACAGCAATAGGCATGCCGCACGCCCAACGTTGATGGATGCCCATGTCAATCTTTCTGATCCCCCGCCACCACCACCACCCCCTCTCAACGACACACATACACACACACACACACACACACACACACACACACACACACACACACACACACACACACACACACACACTCACAAGCTATAAGTCCTTTTCAGCAGGGCACAAAAGGAGCAGTCTCCCGGCACGCCGTCACCAGCTGAGCTGTAACAGAATAGTGCTCAGAGGGTAAGGAGTAAGTAAAGGATAGGGGAAGGAGGTGGAGGATGGAAAATATTGGGAAGGAGGGAGGATTTGAGGTGATATTATTGAGGTAACAGAGGCGGGATATGAGGAGGAGGACAGAGGATTGATGGAGAAACATAAAAGTTGGTGAGAAGAGGAGGTGAGGCAGGTGGAGAGAGGAGGTGGTTGGCTCTAAGAAGAATATAGAGGGATATAAAAGAAGGAGAGGACAAAGGGGAGTGTTTTGTTAAGTGTGCTGAGTTTCCCCTGTGATGCTAAGAGTTTGGGAAGCTGCTTAGCATTCTCTCTCTCGCACACTCTAACTTTAGAGCTGGCTCAGCAGAGAACACATAGATGTTAAAGTGGCGTGATTCATTTAGGATGCAGTGAGCTTTTTTGGCCAGCGCATGCACACATACACACACACACACACACACACACACACACACACACACACACACACACAAACGCACTCCGACGTAAACTTACACATCAGCATCTGAATGTAGGTATTAGTTGCACTTCCATTAGGAACCGGAAATTGTCCTTCATCAGGTCTGACAACTTGGTCAACGTGACATAATAAAATGAAAATCTAAAGAGTGAAAAGATGTCAAAATAAATAGTTCAATGTTTTAGAAATATGCTTATTTGCTATCTCGCCCGGAGATAGATGAGAAGATCAATACTACTCCCATTGTGGATCTGTCCGTTAAATCAGCCTGTTCTCATAAACTGCAGCGTTTCATTCACAAAGGGTAACGAAGGGTACCTTTTGTGTAAAAGAACTACACTGTCTCAAAGGGTGGGTATATGACGCCTGAGATGAGAACGGGTTGGTTAAATATGAAACTACACCAAGGGGATGGCTAAGTAAACTGATTAGCATGTTCACCATCTTAGCTTAGCATGATAGCATGCTTACATTAGCTTACTAAACACAAAGGACAGCTGGGAATGTCATTGGGTGAGTTGGGTGATGCCACTATGAAAGGTTTAGAGATCACCGAAGTCACTACAACTGATCCTGTAGGGGACATGAATGTCCGTACCAGATTTCATGGTAATCAATCCAATAGTCCAAAAACCAAGATTATCCTCCAATAGTTGTTGAGATATTTCAGTGTGGATCAAAGTGGTGGACCAACCGACAGACCCACATTGCTGCTAGCATGGAAAAACAATTCCACCTAACAGCACCAAATTAACAAACTTATTAACACATTGTATCTTGTTTGTTAAATTTGCACAAACATTTAAATATAAAATTGGGCTCAGTTCATTAGTCTTGTTAAAATGATTAATTACTGTAATTGAAAGGTTAATGTAACATTACTTAGAGTAAGTGGGACAAAAGAGAACCTCCCTGGGGCTCTAAGCAAATTTCTGCTATGGGCCCTACCAGACCAGTGACCCATGTAAACCATTTGCTATTGCCGCACAATCCCACCAGACAGTGCTCCCACTAAAATACACACTACTATACAGAATGTGGTAAAAACAAACAATATTTATTGAACAGGATAAGTGAATATAAGTCACTTAAGCACAGCATCTTAAAGTTATAGATAACAATACTGTTATTAATTTTATCACCTGCATCAGGGCCATTCAAACTGGCTCCCCCAGATCTTCTTTTATACATATTGTATTCATTTTATTAATACATATTTTATTATGCCAAGCTAATCAACATTTGAAATTCAATATTTAATCGGTTGTCAATCCATTGCTTTCTGTCTTGCATTTGTCCAGAGTTGCAACTAAACCCTGACTGAGAGACTACATAATCATTGTCTTGTTTTAAAATTATGTGCGCTTATGATGAGTGCCATCACGCCCACATATTGTTTGGACTGGTCCGCGCAGAGGTCGCTGCGGGAAAGCGCGAGTTCCATTAGAACGTGTTGATTATTTAATTACGTAATTTAAGTTTTGTGAGAGGCTGTCACACCTGTCCACACTATGCCTCGGTGTGGACCAGCTGCATCTTCTGTGCAGTGGTGCAGTAGTCAGTAAAACCTTTCTTTAATACTCACTTTTCACACATTGCATTGGATGGACCCATTGTTAATCAGTCTTTTTTTAAACTTGTAAAATTAAGTTCCTGGATGTGGTGGGGTGTCTAGTGGCTCCTTGGTGATGAGACTTTAAACTAACATGTTAATTAGTGAGCAATAGATGTGCTGGTAGTGTAGGCAGATTGTTTTTTTGCCTTTGACAAAGCTAGCTGTTTCCAGTCAGTATGCTAAGTTCAGCTAACTGTCCCCTGACCCCAGCTTCATATTTAGAAAGACATTAGAGCGATGACAATCTTCTCATCTAACTGTTGACAAGAAAGCAAATGCATATTTCCGGGAATGTCAAACTATTCCTTAGTTGACTTCCAAAGCTCTCTTTGATGCATCTATTTCTCCCTCTCTGTGTCTCTCAATTTCCTTATTATCTTCTTCCTTATGGTGCTAGCGAAGGCAGATTGGGGCTTAGCTGATTGGGCAAACCCAAGGGGACAGATGAATTAAGCAGCACTCAAGACACATACTGTACCTGCTCTCATACATTACTGACTGCCTGCGTTCCCTGTCTGTGGGTCTCCTGCCCATTTCTACACTCTGCAGTCAGATTGCTGCCTACCTGTCACTGCAGCCCTACACATCATACCCTAAGTTCTTATGAGTTTCATCAGTTTGACCACGCCACATTCAGAAAACACACACATGCATTTACACCTCAGCCTAGAGGAACACAGGAAGTGAAATAAACGCCCACCGGTATCTCCGGAAAGAAACCTGTACCGGCGGAGCAGTGTGTGCGGTGGAAGCAGCATTGGTGGGCAATGTGATAAGAATTGGACCACTCTCCTGGCGTGGGTAGCATTTGTATTTTCGCTGCCACGAGTGCCCACGGTGCAGTGCGGGGCTGGCTGGCAGGCTCGGGGAAAAGGACCCATCTGTTGTATGAGATTATTTCAAACCAGATACAGCACAGGATGTCACCTGTTTGGAGAGACTCAGGGGAGGTGGGATTATAGGGAGTAGGGTGTATATATATGTGTGTGTGTGTGTGTGTGCAAGGGGAGTATGGAGGTGAATTTTTTTGTCCTCTTAACTAGTCATAGTTTGAGTGTTTAATGCAATTCCATATGTCTTTATGTCCATCAACCTATAAATGCGTTAATTGTCAGCATAAAGAGACTCTCTAAGGAGAAGATGCAGCCTCCTTTAATTTATTGTATCATCCTCCCCATATTTTTTGTTGCAGTTCTTTTCATACATAATCCTGAATAATCTGGATTTGTTCTATTTGTAAGCATTAAATCTAATCATTTGCAGCTGCAACAACTCCATTTCCCCAACAGATCATGAAAGTTTCATCAAATGAACGTATTCGAAAAATGGACAGATGCACCCAAAATAACTACAACATACCTCAAGCAGGTACCTGCAGTATTTAACAAGTGTCAGCTTTGAATTTGGTTCTCAACTTTTCAGTAGGTTTTATTTAAAGATGCCATATTTCAGCAGTGGTGGGCTTTGCCCACACAGTATGCTAGGAATGATATCGATAATGATCTATTCCGCACCTCAAAATATTCATCCAGTACCAACAATCAGCATCAGTGCAGGAAGAAGTGAATCCTTTATGTAGGGAGGTAGAAAGTAAGGGTATGGAGATTTTTCTTTTTGGTTTCAACTTTCACCTACAATGAATGTTTGCCCCTTTTTTTGAACCATGTGATTCTCCCCTAATCTTACTGTAGTTTTCTTGCACAGATATTGTAGACAGCGGGAACGAAAAACGCTGACATTGGACGTAATCTGGGGTTTTGCAGAATCATCCGATATTGACATTCTTGTAGGGTTGCTTTAAAATAAAGTAGTTTACACATGGACAGAATATCAACAGGCTCCTGGGCACATAAATGTAAAAGCTTCCTACCTTCCTACTCCATAGCAAGGTCCCCTTCCATACCAAGGAGTCTTTTTCAGCAACATTGTCCATATAACCATGACATTGATAGCAGCTGTTTATTAAAAACTAGATCTGAACTTCAGTATTTTGTTCATGCTGTAGATAATGGCTGTCTTAAACCTTCCCAAAGTTCACAAACACAGCAGATCCACATTTTATACATATTATATGTAGTACCTGTTAAACAAATTTATCAGAAGCTCTAATCTAGGATCGCCTAACCCCATGGGCCTCTGAGCCTGTGCAATGAATACCGCTGCTGTAATCGATTTAAGGGTTTAGATAGTCTGGTAAAACCGTTGGCTGACTGTCTGATCGTTTGACTGCTCATGTTCCTTGCCCTTTCAGACTTTGTTGCGACAATGCTATGTCCAGATCTCAGCAATTCACTCGGTGAGCTCAGAGTTATAACAGAAATGGTGGCCTAATCTACTTACGTAGACTGGAATTCAGAATCTCAAAGTGAACAAAGTACCACTGAAGGTGTCGGACCTTCGGCCAAGGTTAGAGGAATGCACCACCTGCATCCTAATGGCTGTAAAGCAGAATCCCTGCCTGCAGGTGATTAATGAGTGTCATGTCAGAAGGAAAGGAGAACGGGAGGAAGATGAGGAGGAGGAGAAGGAGGTGATGATGATGATAGGGGAAGTTGAAATTTGGCTCTAGAGATGTTGCCCCTAGGATGCTCAGGCACAGACCTCAGGAAGCCCTAACCCCTTAACTCTACCATCTGTGGCTCAGAGGTGTGTGTATGTGTAGGAATGTGTGTAGTTTGTGGGTAAAAGGGAGATAGTTTTTTTGTTTTTTGTGGTTTAGTAAAGGTTTGAGTTTGCAGCCCTGGGTGTATACTGCAGTTGTTGCACATTCATATGTGCAATATATGAAACAGCACCTCATGCTTATGTGTATATAAGCGAGCAACTGTGTGTGTGTGTGTGTGTGTGTGTGTTTGTGTTTTCTGTGTTTCATACACACCTCTATCACCTCTTGCACCTCTACTAAGAAGAACAGATGGGAGAACAGGAGAGAGGGTTCCCACGTCCGCTCCTCCACCTCGTCCAAACTCCAAACTCATCAGAGCCCAGCCCGCCTCGACCTTGCCAGAACCACCATGACTCAGCCAAAACACAAACACACACACACACACATACACATACACACACCTCTGCTGGAACCCACAAACTCCAAAAATAACATGCCAAAATCATCCAAATCAGAATGACAAACACCGTTAAATACACATTTATGCTCAAAGCCACAAATTCACATGCAAACACACACATCAAGTACTTTGGCTCTCTGGCTGTCCAAAGTGACACCAGCGAGCCAAATTATGATGAGGTAATCAAAGTGCAGTTAGTGGTGAACTACATATCTCACATCTATCTCCAAGTTATCAGGGCTCTGCTAATAAAATGCTGCTTGTCATCAAAGTCTGAGGACAGGGCCAACATTTGGTGTAGCTGAAAGGCACATAAATATACTTTTGAAGTTATATGTTGCTTACAACTTTCTGTGAAAAAAATGGCCAGTGTGGCAATTACAAAATAATGGCACGTTGAATTTTATTGCATTCCCCAAGATTCTCTTGAGTCAGTTGCTTTATGCCGGGTTCAGACTACACAATATCAGCCGGACATTAGCCGATCTGAAAGACATATCGCGTGTAGTGTATCATAGTGGATGGCAAGTGACGCTGCATCTAGGATGCCTCATCACAAAAAGACTAGCGGGTCAGGGTTTCTTGCCTTCTACAACGTGTTGTTGTTCCGTGATGTTGACCAATAGGAGCACAGGGCCCTCTCCTGCGTCTCCTGCGGAGGTACAAAGGGGTTACTTCTTGTTTTACATTTTGACTTTCTGGTGAGTCTGTAACATGCTAAAACATATCCAGAGACTTACTGGCTATATCATGCAAGACAGGACTCACGAGCGGTGAACCACAGAGCTAGCAGTAGTGCTAGCAGGTTTTCCACTGGCACAGATTACATTTTTGCAGTAGGGTAACGTTAGCCTAGTTACAAAGGCAAGGCAAATGTGGAAAAAATGTGAACAATATGAAAAGAGAAGCTCATTGTGATGAACCTACAGAAAATAATCACCTGAAGCTGTAGCTCCCCTCGGCTTTACTGAGCTTTGAATCGAGTTTCAGCTCATTGTTTAGCTAACGGGCCTGCAACTTTACTGATTTGGTTCACTTCCACCATTCTCATTAGTGATGTTTCGTGGGGAAGCAGACAGCTGTTTTCATTGAAGAAGCTCTAAAAATCCTTTGTACAGCAGACAGAAAATGTTTGCGACTAGCTGGTGAACATATTGCAGCATTTAACAGCTAGAGAGCCGGATGTTTCCGTCAGGAGTTGGTAGAGACCAAAACATCCATCCATCGTCAACCGCTTATCCTGCGTACAGGGTCGCGGGGGGGCTGGAGCCAATCCCAGCTGACATCGGGCACAAGGCGTACACCCTGGACAGGTCGCCAGTCCATCGCAGGGCCACACATAGACGAACAACCACTCATGCTCACACTCACACCTACTGTAAGGACAATTTAGGGTCACCAATTAACCTAGTCCGCATGTCTTTGGATGGAAGCCGGAGTACCCACGCAGACACGGGGAGAACATGCAAACTCCACACAGAAAGGCCGGGGCAACCGGGGTTTGAATCCACAACCTTCTTGCTGTTTGTAACCACTGCACCACCGCGCCGCCCGAGACCAAAACAAAGCTTAATAAATTTTAACAGTGTACTGTATTTAATAAGCTCATATTTGCATGTAAAATATTAATCTGCATAGCAGTTAGTAACTGTAGCTGTCAAATTAATAGTGTAGTTGTGGAGTCAAAAGGACAAAATTTGCCACTGAAAATGTTAAGTATATAAAGTAGCATAAAATGGTAAACTCAAGTGAGATACGTGTACCTCAAAACTGTACTCAAGCAAAATACTTGAGTAGTAAATAAATAGTTACATTCCACCACTGTACCAGACCAGATAAAGTTGTGTATACTGAAGGTCACAGGTGTTACAAATAACATTAATCATGATTCTGCTTCATGTAGGTGTGAGCCAATGCCAGTGAGCCAGTATACACCGTACCAAGACTTAGGAACTGATACAGCTGTATGGAATGTTGCCATAATTAATTATTATTAATAACACATGTTATTATCCTGTTCTGACATCTGTCTCATTTTAACAGTGAAACATTATGTGAGTAAATCACCATACCCTACCGCAATCCACCTGCCAAGCTGTTAATCAACCACCTGGGGTTCACCCTACTCACCACAAGCATGGCTTTACATAACCACCAATTCTGCAATGTCAAGACCAGATAATTTGTTCACTCGCTCTCCTGACAGAGAAAGAGATGGCCTCAGCATGTCACAAAATCAATGGCAGTTTCATGAGGAAATCATCACTCTTGCTCTGTTCTCTTTTGCCTAAGCCCCTCTGGCTGTTTTTCTCCCGCCATGAGGAGAGAGAATGAGAGGGACAGCTGGCAGATGGACACAGATAGCGACGGATAGGAGTACAGGGTTAAAGCTGGGTAGTAATCGATATATAGTTGGCAAAGGGCTGGGGCTAGGGATAAACAGTGGAGATTGCTCCGAGGGACTAGCACTGATGTGTGATTAAAGTCAGAGAATCCCCCTGCCGTCCGGAACTTGTGAGTGAGATCTCTGACGCAGGGGTAATTGGTCTCAAGAAAATCAATGGGATTGGCAAATGAGCTAGTCGCATCTGTCGAGGCTGCTGGACGGTACAGGTTAGACACTGGCATTTTCACCTGAGGCAGAACTTGACATTTATGTTTGAACAGGATTAGGGACTGACTTGATCCAACCTGACGCAGTTAGCAAAAATATTGCTGAGAGGTGCGACCAGGGACATAGCAACATTTGTCCTCAATGGCAGTCCTTATTCCTCCCTGAGGTCGTGTCCTATGTCTTTTTCTGAGAATCATAGGGGTTTTAACTATGACCTGGATGACAGAGAATCTTCACAGACATCGTAGGAGCTTTAGCAACTTGGATGGAGTTTACAGTCTACAATTAAAAACTTGACACTATTTTTATATATATTATTATACTCTTTAATTGTGTTAAATATGTGTAATATGTTAAAATGGAGCTACTTTTAGGCCAACAGGTGAATTTATGTAAGACGGCTTCAGTATTTCCTCATCAGAATTTTATTCAGATAACTGAATGAATGAAATATGATTTTTATATTTTTATATTATTGTAAATTATTTATTTTTTGTGATCTAGTGATGTAGTTATATATATATATATTATTTTTTTAATTTAAAAAACAACTTTGGGGGTGTTTTTATTTATGTATTTATTAATTTGATTTTTTTTATATATCTTTGTATCTTGTTCATTTACTGTAATTATTCATTTGTAGTCTATTTCTGGCCATTTGGTTAAAGTAAGTCCAATATTCACTCTCTTTTAGCTCGTGTTTGGGCTCTACCAACTCCTGAGTTGAGTTTTGATTTTTAGATTTTTGCTGAAAACAGCTGCCTGCTGCGACCGAAAACGTTGCTGAGAGCGGTGGGCATGAATCAAAACTGTAAAGTTGTAAAGCCTGGCTGGAATGCCTGTATTCCTTTGTGTCCTATTTTAATAAAGAACCAATTTGTCCAGGAAAACAAATTCTGACAAGTGGAATCAGGTTGGTGACTTGATTTCTGTAACCCTACTGTCATATCATGCTCTGTTCAACATGACAGCTTTCTGTAGCACGGGCCTTCATTTTCAAAAAGGTCATTGATGATGCAGGGACACATCAGCATAATTTTGATCCAGTGACAGCTGTGCCTGGGAGCCATTGCTCTCATAGCGCAAACCAATTAGAGAGGGTCTTGTATCAATCAGAAATCAAATAACATCTCATCAAAACGCATGTCTCTTTTTGATTCCCCCCTCTCCCCCAAGAGAACCATAGTTCTCCCCAGATCCCATCTCCATCACACCACACCTCTTTTGGCTTCTGACTATTTCTTTACATTTACACCCACCTACATATTACCAGTGGTACACTTAACAGATATGCAGTCACATCTTCACACGTGCAGGAGCACACACGTCCCAGGGCAGTGAGGTACAGTGCAGTTAACCACTCCAATTAACACCTTAATGAGGAGGTCCTCAGTCAGTCTGACTTACTCTACATGCACAGGAGAACACATTACGCTCATCTTCCTGGATACAGCAGGCAGGTATCTTGTGGATCAGCTAATGCAGCTGCTTCCTGTAGGTTAGATTGATGGGGGGAAAAAGAGCACAAATCTAGCCAAACAGGTAAGGCTTTTTAGAACATAATATAAATTGTCTATTGTAAAATACATGTACTTGCACTATTCTTTAGCTATTTTGTCAAAACACAACCGATAGCTCATGTTAGCCGCATAGTCATCAGCTAATGTTACCAACACACATTTTTTTAACATCTGACCTGCTTCCAAACACGAACAGCTGGTAATTTACACAGGCTTATTATTTGTCATTTAATTTTGTAAGGGACATAAATCCCTCTGTAAATTAAAGAGTAGCATATCCTGATTTCAACATGAATGTAAATTTATTAATATTTCACAATCATGGCTTGATTGCTGTAAATATATGTTCTGACAAAACGTAAAATGAATCTTCACCTCACTTTGTTTGTGTACTATGTATTTACTTGGTCTAAACAGTAAGGTGACCAGATTTCTGAAATGAAAACCAGGAACATTTTTGGTTTTGTGGTCCGTGTGCCATTAAAAAATATAATGTTATTATATATGAAATGAAACTCAACCTCTTGGGCACTACCGAAGGAGGCCTTCAGCAACTGCCCAACTGCTCAGGGCATTGCACTGACTGGCAGCCCCCTCACTCTCCGTGTGTTGCTTTGGGTCATGTTTGTGCATGTGTGTGTATTTCAGACCTGTGTGTATACTAACATAATAACAGAGTGAAAACATTGAGTTTAAAGTACATCTTCTTCTTCTTTTGGCCATTTAAAGGTATTTTAAGAGGTAAAAAGTACTAGGTGAGTTATATCTGTCAAATATAACTCTCATGAATATAATCAAGTCATTTCAGTGCATAAATAACCTTTCAGTCAAGTAGAGGCTGCAATCACTTTCAGGCAAGTGAAATACTGCATGTTGTGGGTTGTATTGGCCATTTAAAGGTAGTTCAACAGGTAAAAAGGACTGGATTGGTTGGTACACAGCAAGTTAAATAATGTAGAGTAATAAGGATAATTGCAAAAGAGATCATGTCTTTATGTATATAACTCCGCAGTAAGTCATGTTCATTATAGGCTAGCCTATATTCCGTTTTCCAAATATAAACAAGGATTTTAGACATAGGCCTACCAAACACGTAATCCCTCTGCAACAATAGGCTTCTATTATTGCCAATAATCATGTAAAGGTCATGCCTGGTTATGCTATAAACTGCGAACACATATTTGGCCACAACTGTGATTATTCCCTTAAAAGAACCGTGACAAAGACATACCAGCAGCTGTAGACTTAAAGAGACTGGGTGATAACATTACATGCTGTTCGTTCAGTTTCTGGCCATGTAAAATCTGATTTCAGGTCTGTTAACACCTTATACTGTCCGTGATGAACACACACTTAAAAACGGAGACATTTCCGGGGAGAGCTCCAGACGGGGACAGGCCACCAAAACCAGGGACTGTCCCTGGAGACGTCTGGTCACCCTACTAAACAGCCAAGTACGGCACAGATGTTAGCTGTAGCTAGCAAACTTCATAGACTTGTGTCTAGGCATTGACTTTACTGTATATTCAGTCGTGCCACCTCTAACATTCAGTTAGTGTCGTTGGTCAGTGACATTACAGGAGAAAACCCACTGAAAGTGTTCATCATTGTGGATGTGTAAACACTGTTAAGCTATCTTCTCACTTACTCGTTAGCGGACATTGTGTAAATAAGCAACCGTATGACTCCAGAAATGTACATGACTTTGTGCCAAGCAGCACTTTTTGGGAAAGGAACCCCAGAAACATCAATAAAAAGCTTCATCAGCTTCATCAGTGTTCGGGGTAAATCCCTACACCGTAGTTTGTATTGAGTAAAAAAGGTTAACTTTTCCCCCATTCCTTTTTCACTTCATTGGTCACTCCTGCATCGCCTGCCATCCCCCGGTGCTTTGGAGAGACAATTCACTCGCAACCCAAAGAAAATAATTCTGCCTAGTCCAGTTGCCCTTGTTCACCTGGATTACCTTCCCTTAAGAAAGACTTATCCATTCATTTATCATGTGGGAAGTGTTGAATCCAGCATTACTGCTTTCTTTGCATATCTCACAGTTGTGAACAACCAGCACTCTAAAGTACATGAATAATACTCAAGCGCATGGCAAATCACAGAAGTGTGTAATGGAGTTAGCTGCAGTGTGCCTTGAGAATTTCTCAAATATCAAGCAAAGATTAGAAAGAAGTAAAGTAATTTTGAGCAAAGGCACACACCCTGCATGAAGCCTTGATTAAATTTGATTTTAATTGATTTTGTGCCAGTTTAATAAACTTCCCAGATCCCCTGGTGCGATCACATGAGTAAAGAGCACTATTTGTTTTATTAGTAGCAGTGGCATTAATGATAGCCCCGTAACCATATCGGATGCGGCAGTAAGAAGAAGTTGAGAGAAGCAGAATTAAGAAGACAGGAGAAGGATGCTGGACTTGAAGTTTTAGATCTTGAAGAAACTTTTTGATCTATTGCTTGTGATCAAAGAAGCAGAGTGACTCAACCTGAGCTTTAGTTTAGCCATTTGTTCTCTCCTCAGGGTTGGAATACAAGTTTGCCTGGAATAACAAAAGCACCTTGATGAGGCTCTGTGACGCACACAGCAGCATTAGGTGCAGGCAGTTTGATTCATGGCTCTGACAAAAATCCTCTTGTTTATGATCACACAACATCTGTTGACGGTGAATCACTTCTTGTAATCAGCACTCTGCCGCCATTTGATCATTTTATCAGTGACAACATTGTGTGATTGTGTGTGTACTCAGTATAGGAGGTTCTATATCCCTGCACTTTATTTACTTCTGTGTACAGTTGCACTAATAAACGCTACAGGGTTATGTGTGTGTGTGCTGGGATCATTTCCAGCATGGATTCAGTGTAGGAATAAAGCCATAATCAGCATGCGAACGTGCACACTCTCTTTTGAGGGCTCATGATGGTGGCAGTTTTCTCTCATCAAAGCCGATAAACATCACTGAGCTGTTCAAACATTCTCCACTGCCATTAATTAGGATGTACCAACTACCAAAGACGTTGATGTAGCAGCTCTAACAAATAAAGCTGAAGTCCGACCCTGAAAATCGCAACCTGACTGTTATCCATTTGTTTTTGAAGTGAGAGCTTGTGCTGCTGCCACTTCTAATTCCAAACACTAATTCAAAGAGGATTCGTAGGCATTTTTTCTAGGTCAAACATCACAACTTTGAAAAGCCTCCCCCCTTCTTCCCTTGCTGTTGTTTTTTTCCTGACATTCTGCTTTTCTAAATAGCACTTCTGTTGAAGAGCAAAAAAAAAAGGAGGCCGAACTGTAAAGGTTACAAAGTGGAATTGAACATGTGATGCAAAAAGCTGTCACATCTCTTGATACCTGAGAAATGCTTATTACACTGAGAGGCATTGCTTTTCTAATGCCTGTTTGTTTGTTTGTGTTCAGCCACCAACATGTCTTACACTAAACCTTCTTCTGCTCCGGTTAGAGCCATGAAAAAAAGACCAGAATGCCAAGTGAGGCTGTGGGACCAAATACAAGAGACCTTGATCCAGAAGGGCTTAGCCATCAGCTGGCTGGAAGGGTGTTGCAGCCCTCCAACTGCCATGTGTTGTGATAATCTGTAATTTTTTTCCCCTTCTTAGTTTGGCAACACGTTGATGCTAAATGATCACCTCTGTGGTGCTCTGCCCAGCAATCACTTCAGACCAGTGCCACAGTTACTTTGACATCACTGGACTGACAGCAGCTGTGACAACCAGAAGTATGGGATCCTCTGCTGAGATGAGTAAAGAGGCTATAAATAACAAACTGAGGTTCACGTGAAGAGACATTTATGTCTACTACATTGTAAAAATCTAATGTTTATTCAATGGCAGTGTAATGGTTAATTTGGTAACAAACAAATTCTGCTTTTGGAGCCACTATTCTGGTATCACAAATGTTTGATGTCAAATTGAAATCACAATTGGACTGTTCAAAGAGAGAAAGCTAGATCCTTTACACAGTGCACAGCCATATTGAGCTTGGGCGTAGGAATACGGGTGTTCTGTGGTTGAGAAAATGTTGATGGTAAAGAAATGGCTGTATGGCAGTAAGGTAAATCTCTGAAAATATTTTAAACATAGCGTCCACTTGAACTGATGTACTGGGCGGCTGTTAGTTTCCGTTTGAGCACTTAGGCTCAGTGTATGAATGTGTGTGACTGGTGAATGCAGATGTAGTGTAAAAGCGCTTTGAGTGGTCGAAAAGACTAGAAAGGCGCTATACAAGTACGGAGCATTTACATGTAAAGGTGGGCCTTCTTATAGATGGCTAAAATAAATTTTATATTATATATAAATCTTATAGATGGCTAAAATAAATTTTGTTGCTGACCCTGCCTGCAGCAGCTTCTGTGTTGTTACAACTTTCTACTTCTCTCAACATGTGACATGCTGACCACCATCTACTGCGGGGTAATACACTAACTATGGATAAGTACCTCACACCACCCCACTTAAAAAATCTCGAACTTTCCCTTTAATTAAAGACAACGAAAAACAATGATGAAGTGATAACTGTCCCAAATTGTTGGCTGCTAATCTATAAACCTTACAAACTGTGCTTGTAAGACTCGTTTTGTACTGAGTGGAACGTAACAACTTGAACCAGCAACAGGCTGAACTAAAGACAGAATCAGCACTGACAGTATGAGCGATGATGCGTTCACCTACTGTTTATTTAAGGAAGTGCATTTGAACTTTAAATAAAAGGGAATAAAAAGTTAAACTAAGTACATAGTGAGAACAAATTGATTCAAATCAGTGATTTGTAATTCCCTCCTCTAAGTCGCAGTGCAACTACGAAATGGTTAAGGTCAGGGAACGATTGTGGTTATAGCAGATAAGCTAGGGTTAAGTTATGATTAGGAAACTGCAACACTTGGTTTGGGGTTGGGAAACGTAACTGCACAATCTAACTGTATTGAAGGACACAAACTCTGGTCTCCTGGGTGAGGGTCTACACTACCACGCCAACCATCACACTATCCTGCCTTGTTACATAAAGAGCATACTATTTTCCGCACCGGCACTGAACGATGGTTTTGGATGTAAATTGTGAGGTGCGGAACTGTCCACTATAAACATAATTTCAAGGAATACTGGGCTAAAAAAAAAACAAATAAACACTCAATAAACCCAACAAAAACTATCCCAGCATTTCTTGTTTTCCTTTTCCAGCTTTACAATTCTCACACCATTTCTTACGCAAATACCACATTGAATACTGACAGCAACTACAATCCTGTAAGTTAAACAGAATCTTAGAAATAAAACCTACTATACCAGTCCTAAAGAAAAAAGGGACACTTCTCCACCACTACTCCTCAGTCCTGTCTCATCCTTAATCTGTTTTTATCCTCTAAGGCAGTAACTTTACTTGGGTAGGTAATGTTTGTTTCATGTGTTTGGCCAGGGTAGTTTCTTCTATATGCCCAGTTTTGCTGTTTATTTTAAACAAACCACTGTTGCTACTTCCAGAGAAACATCAAATACATTACTGCCAGTGCACCCAAGGGTTTTTCATAGGAAACAGCAACCCACTTATCAGTGTTTACAGCAGCAAATATGAAAGAAAAAGTGAAAATTACTATTATTTATATTAAAATCTTGAGTTCTTGCTTTATGCACGTCCTAGCTGGTGTACAGACACTAAACTTACAGTAAAACATGACTGGAACTAAAGCAGTACCTTGGGAACTCTGCAGTTGATCAGAATTATCCTCTGAGGTGTATGTTTAGAAGAAGTTAAGAAACCCTTGAGGCTGAAGAGGTTTGTTTTGTTCAACAGGGAATAGACTTAAACTACACCATGATGAAAGTGTGTCACACACACAGCATGGCACCCGTGGTGATAAAAGATCATAACCGACTCTTCAGCATCTAAAGAAAAACAGCATCCTGAGTTGGCAGTAAAATACTACTAGAAAACAACTAAATATATGTTGACATATCTTTTAATGCCTTTGCAAGGTATTATGCTACAGCTGATGTACGAGTAACTGAGTCATTTCATTCCTGCGTAAACACAGTAAAGTTCACCATGGTACAAAATGTTCTAGTAAAAACACTCCCGGTATTCTGGACACTTCATATAAACAGACAAAACAAAACAAAATTCACCATGTAAAACTAGTCATTTTACAAATGCTTGTTTTTGTGTTCTGTTCTGTGTCACTGTTGTTTAGTGGTTTGTCTAAGTCATTCCAAAATAAGCTGTAACCACTACTTACTGGGAAGTAGGGTATTTAACAGAAAGCAACAGCAAACTTTCACTACCACAGATTGTGGATTTTCACTTTTAAGGCAATAGAAAATGTTCATTAAGGGGTTTGTAAAATGTCATTATACACAAAGATAATTCATAACGCTTGTGTTGGGATGAAGAGCTAAAGTCAGGCCTGCAAACTGAAGTGGTATTAAAAAAACAGGTCTATTATCAATGAAAAACACTTTTTTCTGTGTGTGGGGTATTGCAGTTTGCAATAAAGGTTTGTCATGCATGTAATACAGTGAAACACACATAGACACAGGTGCAAAGTATGGATGTGTATTTCGAACATAACACACTATCACACTGCAATTAAGGGGGAAAAGTTTTTTTTTGTTCTACTGTAACACTCAAACAAAAGCTCAGTAGAAGTAAACAAAAACATTTGGGCTAGAAAAAATTAGCAACAAGAAATTAGGCTTCATCTTTGTGGGTTTGGCCATAAGATTTCTTCCACATCACATGCAGTGTTTCTTGCAATGTTTTACAGTAATTATCTGAAAGTGTTTTCACATGTGGCAATGTGGAATGCCAACTGGCAAAACAATTAGAAACTGATAGAGACCGATGTTTACAGTTTTGCTAGAAGTGTGTTATTGAATTGCAAACTGAGTGTAAAGCAGTGAGTTGTGTTTACAGTCTTGCAAAAAGTGTGTTATAAAGTTACGAACTGACTGTGCCGAGTACGTGCATTCAGTTTGGCACACTTGCATTGGCTACAAGTAATAACAACTAAAGGGAAGCGCTGTCGGCCAACTTACATGGAATGGATTATTATTCGTTTGTAGAATGTAGGCTCTACCTTGTCACTCCCTACATGCAAGGACCAATCTCAGCACAGCAAAGGTGGGGAGTGATGACCTTTTGGTACATGCTCAGATCCACAGGTGGAGGTGGGAGTCTTTCTACGGAAAAAGTAGCAACAGCAGCAAGTGGCAGCTTTTCAGGTGAGCAGAACTGGTGGCAGAGGTAACCGAAATTGACCAATAATCAAGTAGGGGAGAGCCGGGACGAATTAAACACTTTTCAGATATATGTCATTTTAAAATATAACGTTACAGACAGAAATCATTTGTTGTTGTCATCAACAACTCACAAGTGTGTTCTATCAATACCAGGTGTTATCTTGTTAAAATGTGGAACGACTTCAGTATAATATCCCTTTGAAGGAAAGGTGCGCATTGTTCATCCATACTGTGCGGGACGGATGAAACAGGGGTGAGACGGAAGAAACACAACGACATACATTTAAATAGTTAAGTTATTCTTGTTTTTATTTAGAAAGCTTGACACTATCCTTCTTAATATGTAATTGCAAACTCATTATGTCCTTTTTCTTAATAAAAAATAGTATAAATACAATTTAGCTAGCTAACTAGAAAATCTAACAGCTAATGCACATTTGGATCAGATATCGACTGCCTTTTTTATGTACATCTGCAGCCTGTTTTCCTGGTCTACTGTAAAGATCCTGTTATTTGGCTGTGAGCATCCTGGTGGTCCAGCCTGCAGCCTAGTGGACTCTGCCCCCCTCCCGCCGTATCTAAATAAGGTAGAATGGCTGCGTGTCGGGACGAATGATGTGTTTCAATCGTCCCGACAGTGACTGTTGACATTTAAACTTCACTAGCTTCTAAACTGTACAACTTTGAATTTAAAACTTCAGGATGTGTTATAGTACTAACTAATCTTTTATGTGATCATGACCATGGCACATGGAACAATAAACACAACTCGTCATTCAAACAAAAAGATCGCTTGAGTGAATTTACTTTCCATGATTGAAAACAGCTTCTTTCGTATTACTCCGTGAAAGTGTGATGTATCCACCTGATTTTTCCCTGTTCTGTTAAGCACTGTGGACTGTATGTGCTGAGGTAGTTTGGCATATCAGACTTGTATGGGCTCCGAGAAAATCGCTGTGTTTCAATCGTCCCGGCTCTTCCCTATACCTATATTAGCTGCACTTGCCTTTTCAATTTTGTTCTGTACCAGTTTGCGTTGTTGTCAAGTTTACCCCAAATACCAGAAAACTCGAGTCAACAGGAAAGTGTTTTTGGAATGGAGATCCATGCATCTTTTAGCTTTACTGATATTCGATCCCTCTGCCTGAGGCTGGATGCTGCTTCAAAGTAGATAGCTCTTCAAGATGAGTGACAGGTGTTGGGGGTGTGAACTTGACCAATTGAGTAGGAGGAGAAGGGCAGAGCTGACGATACACTTCCTGCCTAAGGCAAGTTATTAATAAAAGCTGTTATATGATCATTTAAAAGGTTTTCCTCTGAAGGTCCAGAGGTGAAGTTGGTACAGTAGCAATCATCTCACCCCACAATGGATAGAGTGGCCAAAGCAGTGTAAGCCATCATTTTGGTGTTCCAGCTTTTGTTATGAGGCAAAAATTACAAAGCCTCTCTGACCCTATTCAGATACCAAAGGCTTTATGTGCCTATTTATGACCACTTCCTGGGTGCAGCTGAGAGGCGGGGTGGCGAGTGCAGGGTGCCACTGTGGCTCTATCACTCTATTAACAAAGAGAGGACACACAGCAGAGCAGCACATTCATCATCTAGCCAGCAGCCAGCCCTGTGGAAAAGACAATACACATTGCTCTGAGCTCACATTTGCTCATGGTGCTGCACATGTCTGTGTGAATGTGTGTGGGTTTGTTTAACTATATTTGTGGGGTCCAAAAACCAGGATACCCCTATACTTGAGGGGTACGGACAGCTTTGTGGGGACCAAAATGCTGGAACCCACAAGTTTAAAGCGCCTTTTAAGGGTCAAGACTGGGTAGGGTAAGGGGCTAGGGAATGCATTATGTCAATGATGGGTCCCCACAAAGATAGTGCGACAAGGTTGTGTGTGTGCGTGTGTGTGTGTGTGTGTGTGTGTGTGTGAGCGCACATGTAGTGTGAGGTAAGTGATGGCGACATCCCACAGATCCTTTCCAGACAGCTGGGAAAACTCTAATGAGCCTGTGAACCTGCTGAGGTGTGTGTGCATGTGTCTGTGAATGTGAATGTGTGTTTGTGTGTGTGTGTGTGTGTGTGTGTGTGTGTGTGCGCGTGTGTATTTACCTGGATGTGTTTGCAGTCCTGTGCTTTCAAATATGTAATTCTTATCCCAAGACTCAATAAAAATAGGACACTTTTAGAGTGATACATATCTCATGGTTTTGAAAAACGCAGCTGTTCATATCCCCAAAATATAAATCCAAAATGAAATCGCCTACGTCTGAGCCACACCATCAGCTGTTTCCCCTGGTAACACAAAGTCCTGCCTGCTTCCTGCCAATCCATAAAAAAACAGTTGGTGATAAACACTATTCTGTATGGCAGTTTATTGGTAATACAGATTGAATTCGGGTGTGTGTGTGCATGTGTGTGTGTGGCTTTAGTTATGTGTCATTCCTGACAGCCGCCCAGCAGGAGGGGAACACACTCCATCTTGTGACCTTCGCGGGTGCTAACGTCGTTGCCATGGCAGCACGGCTTGATGCTTTCTGACAGGTCTGATTTGCCCTTGACAGAAATGTGGCTGCAGGCCTTGCATCTCTCCTTGGCTTTGTCTCTTATACAGTATATACAGTGTCACACTCACGCACACACATCCATCCATATGCCCACACACATGCTCTCATGCAGTTAAATTACATTTTAACTGAATAAGCCCATGGCAAGCTTCCCGGCTGCGAGGCCCCCTGCTGGTCCGAGACAACTCAAGACTAAAGGGAGACGAAGTTGTTTGAAGAACAGAGACTTTACACATTCACAGAGAGCGCAACACACTCCATCTCCCTCCTTTAGTCTCTTCACTTGACTTCCCCTTGTGACTCTTTATCTTGGGCTGGTTCACGGGCTAAAGGTTCAATAAGGGTTGGACGGAATCATAGGATGGGGGCGTGTGACTTCACATCCCAGTCGCTAGTGTAGTGAGTCATGGGGAGATATTTCACTATGTAATAGATGGTGTTGTAGTGAGATAACCTGATATATCTGATGATGGTGCAAGCACACATGAACACCTCTTCCACTATCCTCCCTGCTCTTAATCTCTGTCTGGGCTACATGGGGACCCTGAGTGCACCTCCCTGACGTTGACAAAGCGCAATGGGTGTTTTTGGCAGTCGTCCTCCCCTCGCCTCCCCCCTCAACTACCTGCTCACCACTTCATCAAAACCACGGGCACCAAAATGGTGAGGGATCCATCAACTTCCCATGCTGTGAGATGATGTCATCAACGAGGGACGTCTCCTGGGGGATTGTTGCTGATGGCTGACATGGATCAGAACCACAGAGAAGTTAAGTACCCTGCAGTACCGCGGTGAAAAACAAGAATAACACTGAATCTGCTACACTTCGATGTGAAATTATATCTGCCTATTTTTCCTTCATTCCCAATTATATAACAAAGTATTTGTTCTCAGTAGACGTGAAAATTACTATTTTATTACTATTACTATTAACTATTTAACCTTGACTCCTTGTTAACTGGTGTTGTAATGAAATAGCACAGACATTCACTTACTCTATGCCGTGCAACTGTGAAAGAGAATGAGAGCTATCAATTGCTTTTCTTTTCTGCGGACATGTGGTGTAAGTGTGAGAGTTAAAGTTTTCACATCCCATGGAGCAAAATAACCTTTAAAATAAACATCTGATTTTTCATGTCAATGAAACAAAAACATATTTCTGAAGAGTGTAATTTACTGTGGCTCTCAAAGACCATACAACTGGAAAGCACAAATGTTAAAAACACTCTATCTATCAATCTATAACCACACATGTCAAAACACACACAAGTAAAAGCACGGACATCAAGGAAAATGTGTCTAGAAATGCTACATTGACCAAATTATTTCACAAACCCCCCCAAGTGAAATCTGATACAAGCAGACAATGCAAATAAATAGACAATGCAAATAAAAAAAATTGCCTACCAAACACACAAGATAATAATAATAATAATAATAATCTTTATTTGTAGAGCACTTTTCAAAAACAAGTTACAAAGTGCTTTAACAAGTGTAAAGACAATAACACCCAAAAGACAATAATACAAAAACAATACAAGAAATAATAATAATGTGTGTGGGCAATGAAAAATGTTTGCTGAGCATCTGCAGAACTGTGGGTTATTAGCATTTATGGGCAAGTTACTTCAAAAATGTAATCAGTTACTCAAATTACCACTTACTTAACAGCAAAAGGTTTTTTTTTTGTATTAAAATGCTTCTGCAGCAAAACCAGGTGATCACTGAATGTAGGCTTGCCAGAGATCAGCTAGCCCGTATAAGAAGACACAACATGAAAATAAGAAAACTTTATAGCTAGTGAAAGGCATATTAGCCACATGCAGGCTAGCTGCCTTCGCTACACTTCATCCCTTGCACCAAGCTAACACGTCGCAGACCAGTCCTCACTGAATTCACAGAGTAGAAATTGTTCCATTTAACATTTGAAACTCAAAATGTCAAAGTAATAGATTTCCTGGGATAGCACAAGAGCCGACTGATCGTGTTGCCACCGTAGCTTCTCCCACTTGTTTGCAAAAAGAGCGGTGACTGAGCAGCTGGCTAACTGCTAACTGCCTAGCTAGCGTGACTGAGTTTGCATTACAAATATGACTTAGCCACCACCATTTCTCCTCATTATAAAGTTAGCTATTGCTCATGCTACTATTAGCCTGCTTGCTGATCTTGAGATTCTTGTTGTTGGTGTTAAATACACCTTTTTCACTGCAAACATTTTGACTCACATTTTAATAACTTTTAACATCAACCTGTATATGGATGACATACTCATTTTTAATGTTGTTGATTACACACGAGCTTTTCCAGGACATGTGGAAATGTTTGCTGTTGTGAAGGTCTCTTATAGCAGTTCACATTGGACAACATTGAATTTGTTGAAATCTCTCAGTCTTGTATGTGTTTATACAAGACCCCGTTTTCTGAGTTGCATCAGCTTTCTTGTGCTCTTCTTCTAAATTTCAACTGTTTCTTCTTAATATTTGTGTCACCCTTGTGTTTATCTGCAGCATTTTCTGGAGTACATTTCTTTTAATATTTGTTTTTCGTTCTTGTATGTGTTTTTTTTTCCCCCTTAAGGGCCGCCACGGAAAACATCAGTTTTAGATCTTACATTCTTTTTGGGGTTACAGTCAGAGGCTTTTTGTTAAGTTTACATCAGCTCACCATGGTTTTCTTTTCTCCTTCCTGATCTACCCTCTGAGTGACTTGATTTGTATCAGACAATTGATTGACATTTGTATCAGAATTGGACAGAGTTGTTACTCCTTGACCAACACTCAACCTCATCCACAGCTGTTACAATATTCTTCAGCAAGTGTTTCACAAATGTGTTTGTATGTTCTGGTCTTCCGAACAGACAGCCTGTAAAACAAGTAACAAACAGTGGCCCTCCACAGGACTTTGACAAGTACATGATTAGTACATGACTGTGTTCTCTGTGTTATTGTGTAATCTCTCTCTATAGCTGCTGTAAATCCTACTTGAGGTAATGTATAACACTTTAAGGCTTTCTAAGTCTTCTTGCCTGACACTCATCCTGAATTTGCATTTTGCTCTTTTCATTATTCCAGCTGTATCTGGTTTTCTTTTGGTAGCTCTCAGTAATGCATTCAACACTTATCGGACCTTGTTTAACCAATGAAAAGAATCTTGACTCATTAGGGCACAATTAACTAAGCATAGATCGTCCTTTTCAGTGTTGTGTTGTGGTCTTTAAGTGTGCTTTTGTCACGTATTTGTGTGTCCCTGTGTGCCTGTATAAACTGTACCTGTGTATGTTATTTTACTTTCTCCTCATTACAAAAAGAATTTGGATTCCCCGCTCAATTCTTTAGCTCCTTAATTGACATAATTACCAGATTACAGCGTAAAGCTGCCACTCTGTCACTCCTGGGCTGCAACCAGCGAGGTGCCGAGGCGGGATCCACACACCACCTCTCGGTTTGACACCAACATCCAGGAGGACAACAAAGATAAGGACGGGTAGAGGGAAAGCCCTCATTCTGACAAGAGCAAATTAACCTGCTGTGCCCAACAGAGAGCTGCCGCTATCTCCTCCCTTTGCCCCATTCATACTCCTTCCTCCCTCGTTTCCTCGTCTCCTCGTCTCCCCTGGGCCCTTCTTTTGAAATGTTGCTTTATTTTTTCCTGTCTGTTTTGAATCATTATGACTTAAGAGCTGGAGAGTTGTCATCAACTGTAGGTATGCGTCTTTTGTCCCTGCTTAATATAATCATCTGAAACCTCTTATTTCTACTTCTACTCTGTCCCTCCCACTCTTACTTAGTCCCATTTACCAAATTATCCCTCTCATTCTTGTCTCCTTTAAAAGATGCATTTCATTTCCCTAGAAAACGACCGCTCTTTCCAGACTCCCTGCCTTTCTTTCTGTCGCTATCTTTCTCTCTTTCTCCGTCCCTCTCTCATCATTGGCGTAGCGGCATGGTAGCCTCAGGCGTCTCACCGGCTGTGGGTCGTTGCTAACCATGTCCCGAAGCTAAATTGACTAAAATGGCATCTTTATCAGGCCTTTGTTGTCTGTAATACCTCTGCAGCCCCGTAGGCGTGAATTAAATCCTCACATATCTGGAGTCATCTGCTGCTGCCAAAGTGTGTGTGTCTGTTAGTGTGTGTCCTCTTCACCTCGGGCGAGCCCTGGCAAGAGGTTATAAAGAGCATCACGTTGGCAGGGGGAACTAATGGGCACTCATATATACATGTATATATGTGATATGTAGGCGGTTGCCTGTGTGTGTGTGTGTGTGTGTGTGTGTGTGTGTGTGTGTGTGTGTTTGCCCATGTGCACAGGGAGGACCCACAGTCTCTTGGCTAATTAAAAACAGCAGATTGGTTAATAGAAATGCTTGTTGGTTGGGTCTTAACATGTTACATGACCTCCCTTAACACCCTGTCTCAGCCACTAAAGCCCCCCCGTGCTGAAGCTACAGGTAGACTCGCAGCATGACCTCTACTGTCAATACAGAGTCAATCTGAGTGACGTGTTGTTCATTTGTCTCTCCCTCCCTCCGCCTCTGCAACGTCCACACTCCCTTTGTTGTCATTCTCTGTAGCTAAAGCTCTCACTCAGCTCCTGCTAATCAAAAGCTACACATCAGTTGTATGTGCGTGTGGCATACAGGCACACCGTACAGTTTACACAGCTACACGTAGCAACATGTGCACGCTAATCGCACACACACGTATTAATTAGAGATTGATGAAAATCCACGGGTGAGGACTGGTCTGTGTAACTAAACAAGGCTTTTGGTTCCTGTTGAAACTGGATGTCGAGGCTGGACAAAAACACAGCAAGCCCTTCAGACAGCGCCGACACCTCTGACAATCGGCCACTTGTAGGCAGATCAATGGTGCTGTCGATCCAAATGAAGTTTACTGCTTGCTTCCGTTGTTGCTGCAGTTTTGGTTCACATATTATAAAGATCAGTGCAGGAATAATAACAAGCTGCAATTTTCATTTATTTAGAATAAATATAACCTTTTATCTCAGGCGTGATTGGCTCCTATGCAGTGATGTTTCACTCCTTCCAGGTCACAGTTGAACTTAACCCTCTTTGTTGCCTGTTCATCTCCTGCCTTCAGTAATCCCATCATGCTCTTTGCAAGATCTTCAGTACTCCTTATATAAACTGTGAATGTTGATTGTTCTCAAGTGTAAATCAATGGGATACTACTTATGAAGAGACAGTTAATCCGATTTGATAAGAAATGTTGTGCATTATGTGTGATGTTTCATTGGTCTTCTGCTTTATGTGGCCTACACATGCAGTATTAAGTTTATAATTAAACAGTATAAAATAATGCAGTAGCAGTTGGTTGATAAGAAATTAACGTCCTTTTTCTTAACGAGAAGTGATGAAGATGTGCTCTGATGGACGTCAGAGTCAGTTTTGTTTACAATACTCCTGGTGCTGTCTCACCATTATCTATCATTATTTATTTAGACTCAAGTTCTGGCTATGCAAAACTTTTTTGCATTGCATTGTTGGACCATGGTGCCCATCAAAATTATACTCAAAAGACAGGCGTTATGCACATTGTGTACTTCTGTCAATTTTGTGATAGCACTGCATACATCCAAACCAGAGATAGGGACTTCAGCCACATAACTGGGATTTGAATCAGACTCAAATCTGTTGACATTAGATTTGACATACTCAAGAGACATGTAACCTAACTTTTGACCAAGCTGGACTTGGAGTTACTTGGTATCAATTCCCCTAACAGTTTATTGTTGTTGAAAAGCGTGCTGTGAATAAACGTTTCAGCTTTCTGACAACAATAATTCTTTGATTTCTTTCAATCCAACAGCTACCAATAGCTTAAGGTAACATTAGCTGTGAGCTAGCAAATGTTAAATCAAATGATCCCCACAACACAGTCAGCGTGCAATGATTCAAGATGCATCCGAGATTTGGTTGATTAAATATTGTCTCTTAAAAATTAATGAACAATCAGAAATGTCTAACGTTAGCTATTTGTCAGTCATGGGTGGCCAGCAGAAGAGTCAGCGTGCTGTTGTTCATAATTCCAGAACAAATTCTTTAGAAAACACGAACATTGCCTTGACTTGAGACTTGCTTTTGATGTACCAAACAATGACTTTGTGCCTCCGCTGAATAAAACACAGTTTTCTAGGAAGCTCTACTCTTCATTTAATGGGGTCTTTAAACTGTTATTTGGGAATAAAATCGTTTTCTTTACTGTCACCTAAATTATCCGCAAATATAATCCAAAACAATCAGGTTCCCTCGCCTTCTCAGTCTATAGGGAAAATGAACAGGGGTATAGAGTGTTTTCCTCAAAATATGTCAGAGCTGACTGTTTGCTCAAGATTTTTGGATTGAATAAGGATTTCCCACTAAAGATCTTTGGATTAACATGGATTTCTGTGTTTCTAATGTCTACATATCGCACTCATCTCATCATCATTCTACTGCTGAATATCACAGTGCCTTCCACAATCACAAAACAACTGCAGCCATCAGGTTTATGTCTTACTGGAACTTAAATATGTATTTTGAAAACATATTGATGAGGAACACATGAAGACACAATTAGTCCAAAACAAAGGAAAAAAAGAATCCAAAATGCTCTGATTGTTTGAGAGCGCTGTTGGCTCCAACATGTAACAAAAAAATGTTGGTTTGAGGCCACTGGCGACTTGGCAAAAACAGGTTGTGCGTTTATCCATTCCTGTCTTTTTTTTTCTGGTTTTAGTCCAGTTCTGGGACAACACACTGCTAATGTTCAAAAAATGTCTTCTCCCTTCTGAAAGAGACCAAATGCCTCTTTGTATGAGACACACACAAGATGTGTATTTAATTGTGCTTATCACGGTGGTCATAATCTCCTCGACACAGCCCCTTTGGGCTCCATGTGTCGGAGCAGACCCCTAGCATTTCCAGAGTTTTTCAGCAAGAAATTGACTTCTCCTGGAAACCTTATTCTGCCTCCTGCCTCTCTCTTTAACACTCACTTTGTCATTCCGATTATTTTCCCTCTCTCTCCCTCTCTCTCTCTCTCTCTCTCGCTCTCTCTCTCTCAACTCTTTCTTCCTTATTCCCTTCTTCCTTTCATTCTTTGTTTACTTTATTCCAACTTTCTCTCTCTGTCCGCCTTCACTCTCTTTGTATTGACTCTGCATAACAATCTCTGATACCCCAGCCTACTATTACTGATCTGAGTGAACCATTACAGTCCAACCGTTTGACCTAAATCCATAATTGACTGACAGCTGTGAAACCAAGCTGGAGTTACATACAGTGTGTATGCGTGTGCGTGGTTTTGTCACATGTTACCATACATTTATTGTTACATTGGCAGCCAGGAATAGCTCTCATGACCCCGTTGCGCTCACGTGTGGAAGCTGCCATGACAAGGTAACATGATACTGCATCATTATGCTCCACATGGGCATCTTAGCTGAGAGGTGTTGCAGATGGTCATAATTTTATGGGTGTGTGGTCCAGTTTTCTTTGTCTGCTTTCATCTTTGCTTTTGTCTCATTTGATCTGGTGCCCTTGTTTCCATTCTCTCTCTCTCACTGTCCTCTGTCTGCACGAGTCATCCCAACAGAAGGACAGCAAAGGTTCAAAGTGACGGAGCACGCTGGAGGTCAGGGCCTATTGTGTCAACAATGACAAATCGCCATGTTTGATGATGAAAATGAAGTCAAACAAAAGCACAAGGGGGTCTGGGAGAGAGAAGACAGCAAGAGGCAGGAGGAGTAGAAAAATCTTTTAAAGACATTGAAAATGAGAGGGTGAGAGAAAAATACAGGGAGAGAGAGAGTCAAAGACAGTGAACCAGAGAGAGCGGGAATCAGAAACACTCATAGGTGTTATCAGGATGCATGCAGGGACTTGTTTTCTGCCCGGACAGAGGCTGGCAGTGCTAGTGAGTCCATCCTGCTAGGAGAATGAAAGCATCTGTGTCAGCCCACAGGCATCTGGTTGACATTGCAAAAAGCTTGCATGACCACCAGGGACCTGTCTTTACAGTGTTGGCCTCTTTTCCTTGTTGTTTTCAATGGTAAGAACATGTTTTTGCGCATTCCCAGCAGTATGGGAGAGAACACATCTTTAGTGTTCTGTATGCCAGGTGCTAAAAGTTGAAAACATTTCAGCTTTCCATAACCCACACCACTTTAAAACATGTTTACAGTGGTCTGCATCGGCACAATCATCTGCTGAATATACCCAGCTAAAAAGGCCTACAAGGCTAGCAATATACTGAATCCAGAAGCCCTAAGAGTTTAGGCCTCAGATGAAATGTCCTCCCCTTTCTGCATTGATTTTCAAATGATCAAATGATTGTTTGACTTGTACAGTTCATATTGCAACCAGTAAGAAAAGTTTCTTGTTTCTTCATTTTCTCTTCAGCTGGTCAGCGCAGGAGAAGAAAAAAATGATGCATGACAAGTTGATGGATGGTGATAATAAAAGGTTTGCATAGGGCACTGCGGCATTCAAATGATTTCCAGTAGCCTACATACCATAGCGTGCCATAAAAATATATGTCTCAGCTTTGCTTTGTCCGCATACTTTCACAGCCGTATGGCTACGGGTAGTGGTATTCTGGTTGCACACGTTTAGTGCTGAAAAATTTTGGGCTTGACCAAAATGCGTATTATTTACTTACATAAATAGCTCGTGGCTTGGTATTTATTCTACATATTGTTATTAAGATATTTGAGTTTTTGCATGTGTTTGAGTTACATAATGGAATTTTACATGTGTCACTGGCTTTGTTTTGATCCGATTCTAAGTCTTGTTGTGTAGCTTTGAGTGGCTTTGTTTTGAGATTAAAGCCCAGCCTCTTTGAACAGATCGGGCTCACTGTGGACAGTGTCACCACTGAAGGCGACCGGAACTGAGAAATGGATCTCAGCATTTCACCTTACAGTTCTCTACAGTGGTTCAACATGATCTGCTGCATTAATCAATTGTATTACCTCATGGACATTGACTTTTCTGACATTTTTCTGTCCCTAAGCCTTTGAAGATAGTATTTCTGATGCTCTTGTATAGACAGATTTCACACCTTTAAAGCTAGTAATGGGAATCATTTGCTAATGCTGCATGCTGTGTGTTTCTGCTTTGAGCTCTAAATTAACTGCAACATCTGTCAGGAACAAGAATCTGTATTAGCATTGCCATGGTGTTTCCTTGCTATATTGTATAGCTATATATAACAATGACCTAATTTCCTTTAGCAACCTTATTGATTGCTACTTGAAATTGGGTTCATCTTAAGACGTTGCCTTTGTTCCCTGAGGTATTTGTCATCTGATCAGTGATTTACATGTTTCTTTTCTGGAAACTGTAATTCATTACAGTTAGCAAGTTCTTTGCAATCCAATTACTATAGTCTTTTCACTTGCGAAGCACTTCTTTCCAAGCTCCGGATCTTGGCTGTACAAGTGAGGAAATCTCTGCATGCAGAGACTGCTAAAACCTGAGTGTGGTGATGAAGGCCATTGGAAAAGGGATAAGTGATTCAGCAGGCGGATCAATAGAGAAAGATCCATGCCTCCCAGCCGGCTCAATCAGACCCCCTGGGGGGTGAGAGAAACATTAGGAGACGGAAAGATGGACAGAGAGTGTGTATCTGTGTGTGTGTGTGTGTGTGTTCGTGTGAGAGAGAGAGTATGTGTTCATTTAAGACCTGATTAGACCGGCAGAGAGGGAGAGAAAGAGAGAAAGAGAGAAAATGTGGATCTTTTGTCTTGGTGCTTTGGCATTTCATTCTTAACTGCCATGCCAATAAACCGCATTGTGCTGAAATAAATTATAATAAATTAAACTGAACTGAAAAGAACTGAGATATAGAGAATAAGTGCATTGGGATGGGGGCTTTTTTCATGATTTGAAAAAAAAATCAGATTCTTGACTCATTGGTTGAGTCAAGGCAATGACACTGTGCCCTTGACACGACGTGCCCTTGACACGACATGCCCTTGACACGACGTGAACTTAAACGCGGGCTTGCACTCAGGTTCATTGAAGCCTGGTCTTAATGCCCATATCACTCCATTTCCTCCGCAAGATGATTCACTTTCCAGAGCAGCTCATCCTCTAACCATTTGATGTGTGATTGATTAAAATAGAAGCCAGTGCAGCGCCGGTTATGGAAGTCTCATCACAGTGCTGCATTGATGTTAACATCTCTGGCTGCTGGTGTGGATTTCAGCATTGACCTCTGCTGAGACATGTAAGTCAACCCCCTTGTCCTTGTATGACCGTCACACTAATGCCCCCAAGACAGTTCAGTTTAGCCCCGACAAGCGCACGCCGCAGCCCACCTCCCGTCCGCCAGCACTCACTCAGATGTTTTCCTTACTTGAATAATGTATCAATTTCTACAGAAACGGCACTGTTTGCATTTCTCTCTTCCTCGCTCTCTTCCTCTCTCTCTGGATGGTTCTCCCTTTTCAGTCTGAAAATAGAGTGCAGAAGAAGGCTGTTGCTATGGTGATACATCCACTGGCGTTGCCCGGGACATTTTTAGCCACGCGATGCGCGGGGGGATTTAGCTCGCCTGTAACTTTCTGTAATTTCCATTCTAATTATATCACTCCTGCCTGCGCTGTGTGCCACCACATGGGGTAAAACAGCAGAGCGCGGCTGGGTGAGGATCCTAGTCACTGCTCTCTCCGCTGCCCTCACACCACATTATGCGATGCTATCGTATAATATCACCATTGAAAGACAGAGGAAAGACAGGGAGAGTGACTTTGTGCATGCATGCTCGTTGCACCGGTATATGAATGAGAATCCGAGCCAGAGAGAGAACTGCTAGAGCAAAAAGAATAATGCT
This sequence comes from Micropterus dolomieu, assembly GCF_021292245.1. NCBI lineage: Eukaryota > Metazoa > Chordata > Actinopteri > Centrarchiformes > Centrarchidae > Micropterus > Micropterus dolomieu. Next base: position 7,192,574 of record NC_060159.1, read on the forward strand.
GCTGCTCTACTGTACACATGACAGAAATTGTGGTTTTAGAAAGTGATTTAAGACAGGATTCTATTACCACTCAGTGGACAACTCAAATGAGAGACAAGCTCAGATTAGTTGGGAGCTCTGTTGATGCTCGCTGGACTTAGCATTTAGGACCAGCAGGGGGTCTCATCTATCACTAATCACCAGGCCTGTCAACTGTGCGCATGATCTTACACCTTTCTAATAGATGATGCTGAACACACCAATGAGAATAAATCTGAATTTGTTTTATTTATTTTTTTACCTTTTCTCCATATTGGTATTTTATACAACCATAATATAGACTATACATTTTTTAACTAATAAGAAGAGATCATTCAAATACATTCCTAAAAGAGAAACACATTTGAAAATAGGGAATTCAGTTAAATATACAGTAGTCTCCAAAATAATGAAACTTGCTAAACGTACAATATTTTATTATTGTGTGCAATCTAAACATATTGTACATCCTAACATGCGGGATAGTTATACCACAACAACATTTTAAAGAGGCAAAATAATTTAAATACTGTACACTATAAATCACTGTATGACAATATTTTACTGGTCATACAGAGCAAGCAATGTCAATGACTGTTCTTTCTCTGTTAAACAAGTGTGTTAGTAAAATTAAACTAGATTTTCTGTCACAGCCAGCGCTGTTACACTAGTTTTAGTTTTCCCTGTCTCCTTTCTTTTCTCCTGTTTGTATGTGGCCCGCAACCTGGGCGGGACTCTAAAGGATACACCTAAAGGAAGTTGGTAATCAGCTCCTGGGCTTAAAGACATCTTCCTGCTGTTTGGCTCCAGATTATTGCTATCACTGTGGTAGTGTACCTCGGCCTACTTCATGTTCCTAAGAGTTACTAGTTTGATAGTTTCTCTCATCCTGCATCTCAAGTAACTTGTGCGTTTACTCTCCACGCTACGGGACTCTCCTATTCGACCAATGCAAACCATTTCAAGATTCATTCACCACATCGGGTACAATCAGCGCCTCTGTCAGACCAACAGGCACAATCAAAATTGACGCGACTCACCTATAAAGTCTCAAAGTAATCCATCTATCGATTATATTCCAACAAAAATTGTCTTGTTACATTGTCAAAGGTCCAGACGATCCAATCCAGTAAAAATATTTGGTCCAAAACACATTATTCCATCAATAAATCCCCAGGGACTGCTGCTGCATCATTTCACATTTGCGGCAGACGTGGCTCGTATGTCATTATAACTGTAATAACTCCAATTTGAATATACCTATACGATAGCTTGTATTCAAATTAGCCCCTGAACTCTGACCTTTCAAGTGACACCAAATTCGACCCAATAGGAGCTCACATGTCCCTTTCACAGCCTAGCCAACGAGAGCCCGCGCTGTAAGGAAGGGCCGGCCCCTATTATTTTGTGGGTCGGCTGAGCCAATTGCAAGCAATAGTGCCGATGACTGGCACTTCGTGTAGCTAATAAAATTCTAAAAATAACGATATCTTTAAGTAAGAAGTTCATGATCTACCAGCAAACGAACACATCTGTGTCAAGCTACCGGCTAATACAATATTATGTAGCTGTCAAAAGTAACATAGCTAACTAGCTAGCTAGCCAGCAAGCTAGATGGCAGTATCAAAGTAAACAAGGGTCCTAAAAATGCAGTTCCGGTCCTAGGATTGCGGTTCTAAGACTGCAGCCTCCGGTACTGCAGCTACATACTACTTGGCTAATACAGAGCGATGTAGCAGCAGCCGCTTGCCGCCAGCAGGCGGTGCTGTTTTAAAAGAAATACACTAAAAAAACCTGTGTAAAATAGTCATTATTCATGGTATTGGTATGAAATATGATTTAAATTACTTGGACTAGGTAAACTTTATGCTGAGGCCCTTCAGTGTTTCCCAGCTAATAATTTCCAGCTATAGTTGTCTGCATGCATTTGTCAGCAAGCATTTTCAAGCGGAAATGGAAAAATATATTAGTTTTAGTGTGTTTAAACTTATATTAATTAATTCCAGTAGCACTTAAAGTGATTCTGACTTTTGGGTTAGACACTTCAGAGTGTTATCTTTCAGAGAAGCCCAAAACCATGCATTTATTCCAAATGGTTCAAGAACTACATTCAGTTTACTTTGGATATAACTTTGAATGGGTGTTTTGCATGGATTTTAAAGGAATTAGTTAAGGGAACAAACATGTATGAGAGTCAATGGCAAACTACCTATTCTGTCACCACGGACTCTTGGTCAAGACCCCTAAGCATCACTTTTTAACTCGTAATTTCTGAACATGCAGGGCTCTGCTCTCAAGGTAACAATGATGGATATGTTATGTGTGGTTAGACTTTCAAAATAAACCACTTAGTTAACGCTAGTTAACACTAGCACTTTGGTTAGGTTTAGGCACCAAAACTACTTGGTTAGGTTTAGTAAAATATCATGGTTTGGGTAAAACTTAAGTTGACTATTGGTTTCACGCGGTAAATGGGTGCAAGTCTGGTGTTTGTTTGACCACCTCCCTATGCGGACTCACTCTTTATACTACGTCACCTGACAATGACCTGACATACCCGGTACATTAAAATGTGACGCCAAGGGGGACACCAAGCATCCATATGTGGCAACTTGGGAGAGAGAACAGGTTGATTCTGTCATTTAGGTATGAGGACATGTTTATATATGCTTGCATTTAGGGTTGAATATGGTGAATATTTTACAAGCACAGACCAGGTAAAGTAAGGATTAACACACCTGGTTTAGTATAAGCATAAATAATATGTAGATTGTTAAGCTAATAAGCTTCTTTTTTTTTTCAAGGAGCTGGTTAAATTTACACAGTACCGTGGATACAAGTTGCCTGTAGCCTAATTGACAGGTCGCTATGGTAACGGCTTGTCAATCACAAGGTAGTCCCGCCCTAAAGGATATGCGGCTTTATCTTCTATTTTCCTCTAAATGGGACCACAATTTACTGCAAGAACATCATGTTGTATTGAAGAAGACTTGAAACTAATGATTGAGACCATAAACTCATTATGAAAGGGTTTACTGAGGTAATAAATCAGGTGAGAAGTAATTTTACCATTGTTTCTAATGGAACCGGACTTCGTTTGCAACCAGACGAGTCGCCCCCTGCTTGTTGTTGGATAGAATGCAGGTTTAAGTTACTTCAGGTTGGCCTCCATTTTTTGGATGAGAGGGGGTTGGGGCTTTTAGGGAGGGGCGGGGGGGTGTCACTGTAAAGGATAAGATCGGGGGATTTATAACACATGACAAAATGATTGTCATTGCGAAACAGCATGCGGCACAATAATTGTTTTAATTCGACTAACTTGTTTTATAATAGCCCTACTTGAATAGCATCAACATGTGATATGAAGAGTTTAATTCCAAGATACTGTGCCCAGCATTTGGAAATTAAAAGAGACACCTACTTTTCTAAAAGCATTTATTACACCAAATGAAAACATTTAAAGCATAGAACAAAAGCTTAAAGAACATTGGTTGAGAAAACGAGCAAGATTGCATAATTGAGACATGAAATATAGTAACACAGCCACGGGCATTTGTGTCCCCTGCACACTTGCCTGTCTGTCCAGGTGTCATCATCCCACAAACCACCACAACAATAAAGACTTGGTGGGGCAGTGGGGGAAAGTATTTACCAAAGTGAGGGATTATTCAAAAAAGTGTTACCTTTAAATAATTCATGGACATCAAAGGCCTTGCTCATCGGACCTCATGAATAAACCAAAGCCTCGGTCAAGCTCAGTGTTCCACAGCACAACAGAAAAAAACCTGGGGAAAATATTTAAAGTTATTAAAAGAAAAGAAAAGAAAAGTAGACACAGGGAGGAGAGCAAAAGAAGCATAATAAATAGGACATCACAGATCTCAGCAGTTCTTGCTGAAGTAGACAGATCAAGTTGTTGAAGCTGTTTTAGAGTCCAGAAAAGTTATTTGAAGCATGTTTAAATGTAGAGAATCTTTTGTGCATAAATAGATATGGGATGTCAGCCTATCGATAGTCTAGATAGAGAAAGCCAGAGAGTGTCCTCATCGCTGAGTTGTCTTTATAAACTGAAGCATATGTAAAAGAATGAAGGGCCTGACTGATGTAGCCATTCCTTTGTTGACCACGACATCTTGTATTTCTTAGTGTCATTTTATGCTCCATTAGGGCTGCTGATGTTCATTAAAGATGACTGCCCTTCAACAGACGTGGCATCACAAACTAATTACAACTTTCAGCAGCCGACGCCCCAAACCGTCATTCACTGTCATGGTGCCTTGCAAGAGAAAAAACTGTCACATGGGAAGATATGTATATTATTTCAAAGTTTAGAAAGAGTCAGAGCACCTGCACTCCAGTAAAAAGTGAGATGGGCTTCAACAAGTGCAGGAAACACTTCAGTTCACTTAAGCAACCATCTTCAGTCCTACTGCATCTTTTATTCCAACATAGGTCATGTTTTTAATTATTCATTATTAATCGCATCAAAGCAATAGGGTTGCAGGGAAACTTTCCTGCCACAGCCAGTCTCAACAATCCAATATCTAATTTCCTGCATTATCTCAATCCCTCTCATGGATACTCATTTACCCACTTGGGATGAAAAACAATTACTGGAAACTAAACTACTTGTGTTATTCAGGCTGTAAATTGTTAGTTTAAAAAAAAAAGGCAATTGGTAGTCTTAAGTAGAGAGACAACAGAAAATGAGGGGGCGAGACATGGAGAATGATATGCAGCAAAGATCCCCAGCTGATGCAAACTGGGAATGTTGCATATTTTTTTTTATTTACAGGGGGGATGTCTTACCCACTGAAAGACAATTATCATAATTACCATGGGTGTTTTTGTTGTTGTTGTTTTTAAATGTATTAAATCAGCACACATACCAAGTCTAAAGCTACGGTAGCACTTTAAGCTTAGTTACAGCTTAGTGTTAGCATGCTAACATATTTGATAATTAGCGCTAAACAAAAAGTACAGTTGAGTTGACCTTGCAGTTATTATAATTTTATGTGAATCCATCCAATAGCTGTCAAGATATTTCACTCAAAACCACAAATGTTAACCACATACTGTAGTTGCGCTAGAGAAGACAGGGGAACACCACTTTTTTTTGGAAACTTTTTCTTTTCAGATGCACACATGCTGCATCACTTCTGGCACTAATGACATGCTGTAACCACACTCTACATGCCATTTCTTAAGAGCGAATAGCTTTTCTCTGTGGGTCAGCATTGCATGAATCCTTCCCCCTCTGTCTCCCTTGCTCTCTGTTGTTAGCCCTGTACACATTTGCCTTCGTGCGTCTGACCCACTTTTTCCAGCCAGTACAAAAGATGGTTAGCATGTGTCAGCTTGTGCAAACAAGTTCCCTGTGCCTTTAAATACTCCTCTATTCATTTCTAACATGAATTATCTTGTTCGTGTGGTGTGCTGGCCTTTGCTTTTGGCTGAGTCTGATTTTGAAATGGCCTTTGACAAACATACTATATTAGTTGAAATAGTTGTTGTTGCTTGTGTTAAGTTACCACTTCATGTTGGTATTGTATTTGACCACTTTAAGCTTCCGCAAAAAGCTAATGCAGATTTTAGTCTTGGATTTTGTTTCTTGCAGCTTTGGCGAAGGAAACAGTACTAGCCAAGTCTAATTATTAGTGCCATTTAAAGTACTCTCGGTGCAGAAGTTCAGTGTTGTATTTTGCTTATATATATATATATATTTTCGGCATGCTTCATTTGGCCTTTTGCAGTGTCAAAGTGGATATTGCATATACAAATGTCCTTTGTAAGAGGCTGCACACACTAGCAAATATAGAACACTGCAGTATTTGGATTTAGCACAAGAGTGAAATCAATAGGATTCTGGACCCCCTACCCCCTCTCTCCCCATCTTTTTGTGTGTGTCTTTCCCTCACACACACTCTCTATTTCTCTCCCTCCATCTTCCTCAATCTCCCCTCCTCAACCTCCTTAGTGGAGGCAAAGCATGCAGGCATGCTCAGTTCCATGGGAGGGCCTCTCCACAGCAGATAATAGTCCATTCCACTCATTTTGGCTTCCTTTTATTTGTTCACATCAACATCAAAGCCTGTCCATTTCCTCCGTTGGGGAGCAGGGCTTTAAGTCTTTGACTGATCTGCCTCGTTCACTCGCAGTGCTGCCCTGGTGATGTCCATCCCTCATCGCACGTGCGGCAAACACACAAACATACAAAGACGTTCACCCATAAATGCATGCTAATACACACACATACACACACACACACACACACACACACATACACAAGGGACAAGGAGCTGCATAGATACACACTGCAGGTAGAGGAAGCCTCACACACAAAACCCACATGTGCTCTCCAACACACAGTGTGAATGAGGTTCTTCACAGCATTCATTATGGTTGAGTCACGGATGCACGACTGAGCAGTACTGAATTGACAGCAGTGGCTCCAAAACTTTTTTAAACCAATGCACCCATATATACTGATTTTCTGACAGCAGTAATTGAAATATTATTTTATTTATTTATTATTCTGTGTAGATTTGCCGATAAACATTGACCACACTGGATACAAATAAAGTTATTTATTTAATTGTTTAAATGTATTTTTTGTTTTGTTCATTGATACTGCATTTATTTTATCATTGTTTTTCCTGAAGACAAAACATTAGCGTTACTATAAGTAACCATGTCTTACCTGCAGAATTATAGAGTTGAGAAGTGGGAGGAGCTATTTCAGGTGCCCCTTAGCTCTAAAAGTCCCATTCATTTTCCCCCAAATCCTATGTGCCTATGGAATCAGATTTGTGCCAATTTAGTCAAGGAAAACCATTTAAAAATCAAACAAAAAGTAAGAATTTGAGCGATAAAAAACTAAATGAAGCAAAAAAAAACGTATCAAAAGTAAAATGTATAACTAGCAAACAAACTATTGGTCATACTGCCAGCTCTCTTGTTTGGGCTGTCTGACTTTTTGTTTGTAGTTCTGAACGTATATGTGGGCAGGTTTTTCAGGGGTACATCCCCATTGGCTAAAGAGTGTTTGGGTGACAGCTCAGTGCCCCAGATGTTGTTCAGTCCAACAAACTGTTGTAACACCTAAACACTGGAAACTTTACTGGAAACTGGATTGCTCATATGTTGTCTGAGCTGTAGCCTACTAGTCGTTGTGTTGTCTTAAGCTGCTTGCACACTGCTCAGACTGCGCCCAACTAACAACAACATTCTAAAGTTGGCAGTAGTTGGTTTCAGTCTTTAGAATGTTCAGAAAACCAACTGTCAGTTCCACACTGGCCAGAACCTGACCAGACAGAACCTGACCAGACAGAACCTGACCAGACAGAACCTGACCAGACAGAAACTGACCAGACAGAACCTGACCAGACAGAATCTGACCAGACAGAAACTGACCAGACAGAACCTGACTAGACAGAATCTGACCAGACAGAAACTGACCAGACAGAACCTGTCCAGACAGAATCTGACCAGACAGAAACTGACCAGACAGAACCTGACCAGACAGAACCTGACTAGACAGAACCTGACCAGACAGAAACTGACCAGACAGAACCTGACTAGACAGAATCTGACCAGACAGAAACTGACCAGACAGAACCTGACCAGACAGAACCTGACTAGACAGAATCTGACCAGACAGAAACTGACCAGACAGAATCTGACCAGACAGAACCTGACCAGACAGAACCTGACTAGACAGAATCTGACCAGACAGAAACTGACCAGACAGAACCTGACTAGACAGAAACTGACCAGACAGAAACTGACCAGACAGAATCTGACCAGACAGAATCTGACCAGACAGAACCTGACTAGACAGAAACTGACCAGACAGAAACTGACCAGACAGAACCTGACCAGAAAGAAACTGACTAGACAGAACCTGACCAGACAGAAACTGACCAGACAGAATCTGACCAGACAGAACCTGACCAGACAGAACCTGACCAGACAGAAACTGACCAGACAGAAACTGACTAGACAGAAACTGACCAGACAGAACCTGACCAGACAGAATCTGACCAGACAGAACCTGACTAGACAGAATCTGACCAGACAGAAACTGACTAGACAGAAACTGACCAGACAGAACCTGACTAGACAGAATCTGACCAGACAGAAACTGACTAGACAGAACCTGACCAGACAGAACCTGACCAGACAGAAACTGACCAGACAGAATCTGACCAGACAGAATCTGACCAGACAGAAACTGACCAGACAGAAACTGACCAGACAGAACCTGACCAGAAAGAAACTGACTAGACAGAATCTGACCAGACAGAAACTGACCAGACAGAAACTGACCAGACAGAACCTGACCAGACAGAACCTGACCAGACAGAACCTGACCAGAAAGAAACTGACCAGACAGAACCTGACCAGAAAGAAACTGACTAGACAGAATCTGACCAGACAGAAACTGACCAGACAGAATCTGACCAGAAAGAAACTGACTAGACAGAATCTGACCAGACAGAAACTGACTAGACAGAATCTGACCAGACAGAAACTGACCAGACAGAAACTGACCAGACAGAACCTGACCAGAAAGAAACTGACTAGACAGAATCTGACCAGACAGAAACTGACCAGACAGAAACTGACCAGACAGAACCTGACCAGACAGAACCTGACCAGACAGAACCTGACCAGAAAGAAACTGACCAGACAGAACCTGACCAGAAAGAAACTGACTAGACAGAATCTGACCAGACAGAAACTGACCAGACAGAATCTGACCAGAAAGAAACTGACTAGACAGAATCTGACCAGACAGAAACTGACTAGACAGAATCTGACCAGACAGAAACTGACCAGACAGAAACTGACCAGACAGAACCTGACCAGAAAGAAACTGACTAGACAGAATCTGACCAGACAGAAACTGACCAGACAGAAACTGACCAGACAGAACCTGACCAGACAGAACCTGACCAGACAGAACCTGACCAGAAAGAAACTGACCAGACAGAATCTGACCAGAAAGAAACTGACTAGACAGAATCTGACCAGACAGAAACTGACCAGACAGAATCTGACCAGAAAGAAACTGACTAGACAGAATCTGACCAGACAGAAACTGACTAGACAGAATCTGACCAGACAGAACCTGACCAGACAGAAACTGACCAGACAGAACCTGACCAGAAAGAAACTGACTAGACAGAATCTGACCAGACAGAACCTGACCAGACAGAACCTGACCAGAAAGAAACTGACCAGACAGAATCTGACCAGAAAGAAACTGACTAGACAGAATCTGACCAGACAGAAACTGACCAGACAGAAACTGACCAGACAGAAACTGACTAGACAGAAACTGACCAGACAGAACCTGACCAGACAGAACCTGACCAGACAGAAACTGACCAGACAGAACCTGACCAGACAGAACCTGACTAGACAGAATCTGACCAGACAGGACCAGACAGAAACTGACCAGACAGAAACTGACCAGACAGGACCAGACAGAAACTGACCAGACAGAATCTGACCAGACAGAAACTGACCAGACAGAACCTGACTAGACAGAATCTGACTAGACAGAATCTGACCAGACAGAAACTGACTAGACAGAACCTGACCAGACAGAAACTGACTAGACAGACTTTTGGAAAACTACTTGTTACTGGTTGTATTGGCCCTTAAAGGTATTTCAACAGGTTAAAAGGACTGGGTGAGCTATAATCAGCCATAACTTATATAACGCTCATAACTGAAATCAGTTCATTTTGAGAACCGTTCAGCCACAAGTAGTGAGGTGGAATCAGTTTTTTGGCAAGTGCAATACTACAAAATTCCATATTTCAACTGTTTTACAAGCAAAAATAATGTCATATGGATAATTGCAAAAGAGACACTTCCTTTATTTTATTTATAGCCTAACCCAGCAGCAAATCATGTTAATTAAAGACTAAAGTCTGTTTTCCAAGTATTAACAACTATATTAAACATAGGCCTACCAAACACAAATTGCATCTGCAACAATAGGCTATTTTTATTGCCTATAATAACATTTTATCAGTCCTTATAACCTGTAAACACTGCAACTGTGATTATTCCGTTACAAGACATTAACGTCTCACAAAGACATACATTACCACATAACGTGATGTTTATTTGCATGTTATGACTGTTTGAGATAAAAGCAGAGAGAGAGCCCTCTATAGCCTACATTGACAACAAAGAAAATCATGCTCGCTGACGTTCCACATTCGAGTATAGGCTTAGTTGTCAAGGGAAAGCTCTCTGGAAAACGGTGCACATCGGTCATCCATCTGACTGACACACCGATGAACACTGACTGACGGCGCACACTGATCCAAAAGTCAGTGTTGGTTGGAGTCGGTCGGCATTTGTCAGGGCAGTGTGCAAGCAGCTTTAAGTTAGAAGTAAAGCTAAGCCTTGCAGACTGCAGGTCTGTTCGGGTCTGCAGGTCCCACAGTGTAACAACTTGTTTTTCTAACAGAAACTATCACAGACACAGAGTTAACAAGTTAGCTAATGTTATTGGTTAGGTAAAAGCTAATTTACTTAACAAGGCTTAGCTTAGAGAGAGTGTCAAAACTGCAAATAAAAGTTCAGGTAGTGCAAACGAGTTAGCTGGCAGCGTAACTGCAAAGCTGACAGTGAGAGCAAAAGTCTGATCAGTGAGAAAGCAGCAGAGGGAGCTGTAAACAAAATGACTTATTATCAAAAAAGTGTTTTTCTTTGCTTCAGTTAGTTTTATTCTCTCTCAAATTCTTATTTTTTGTATATGTGCCCAGCTAATAGTGAGCTAAAACCAATAATACAGTGTGAAGCTTAAAACTGTTCACTTTTGAATTCTTGATACATTGTCGATGAATTAAGCAACCATGGTGCCGTGTTTTATTTTCAACTGCAGCAACAAAGTGTTTGGGTTTGCTACAGCCTCTGATGGGCTTCTTCTCCATGGTAATGGTGGCCAAGGCACAAGGGTACTGTAGTATTTAGACTTGCAAGCCATGCCAAACTGACGGAAAAAAACATGATTTCTCAGAAACAAAGTTATAAGAAATAAGAAATATCACCGCTCATAACATAAACCTGTAGGATTGTTACATTGTCTGGGAGAGTCCCATGTTTCAAGTACCACTGAGGATATTGTTTAAACAAAATTACAAAATAGGGAAAATACTACCTATCCTAAATAATTACCCTGGCCTTAAGGAGTCTCATATCAAGAACATACAGTATTGTTGATCTGTTCCTGTAATAAACATCTTGGAACAAGAGGCCCACTCTTGTGTTTCAAGCATGTCTTGAATATGGGTATTTTATCACAAAACAAAAGTGAATTTCCTGGAGACTGTCAGCATAGCAAAATAATTTGACTTGAATTTCAAAGTAAGCTTGATAAGCCTGAATACCAGATAAAAACATGTGCTCCGCTTATCATCGTTGTCCGCGTGGTTGTTAAGTTCGCCTCCAGAAAGTTCTGTCCAAAGGCTTAATGGTATGCGAAGTCCATTCTTAAACTGCAACTCAGTGCACACACACACACACACACACACACTCTCTCTCTTACACACTCTTATGGTTGCAGAAGGCAAAATGGCACAAGATCAATTACTGATCAGACGATGGGAGCTCCTTCTCTTGGCTTTCTTTAGAAGTCAACCTCTCCAGTTCTCTCTTAATTGGCCCCTAATCTCTTATTTTCTGTATTCTCTTTCTTCCTCTCTCTTACGCTGGCTTTATTCTGTCTGTCTGGATATCATTCCTGTTTCCGCCTTGTCTCTCGGCCGCATTTCTCTTTGCCCGTCGTCTGGCCACCCCCATTTCTTCCCCTGCGTCTCTTGACACTGCTCCTAATTACAAAACACACAGGGGCCATTAGCGCGGACCTCCAGCCAACCCCTGTCCCTTTATCCATTCATCCCCTCCCCTTTGTCGCTATCTCTCCATCTCTGCCCTCTTTCTTTCTCTGTTGTTGGTCAAAAGTCGCTTTGTGTGGGACCCGTTAGGCGAACAAAGGCAGCGGGCTGCAGCGGTGCTCAGAAAGGTCACAGTGATGTACGGCCCTCGGCGGTGCCGCCAGGGTCAGGCCTGTCTCAATGGGGATGCACTTAACACTCACACAGCCAAAAGCATTATGGCAATTTGAAGGAAATGCATGTTGTCTTGGCTCTGCTTAAAGGGGAATGCAACTAAATTTAAAACTTTCTTTTTAGACAAGTATGCTTCATCGGTTATCAAAAACTTTAACAGCTTTCTTCCAAAATCTTCTCAAAACCAAACATACAATATTATCTCTTAAAGTGTCACTTTTGGCATAGATTGAATTTGCAACAGTTACACGTTGCATAAAACTAAAGGAGCCTTAGAAATTGGAAATATTCTGTAAATATTATTAATAGTAAATAGAAAAAGTATTCAAAGAACTGTGAACGTAAAAACCCCATCTCTAACAAAATATAATCATATAGTACAATTATTCATTGTAGTTTTCCAATTGAGGAAGTGTCATAATGAGGACAGCACGGTGGATGGTGGGCGTACAAAGCACAGGACTTTGACAGTGGAGGCAGAAATTCTGTTTTTTCTGCTAAAAAATCACAATGTTACAAATGACCATTATGAAAATTGTTGAAATGATATTGTTGTGAGCCAGGTTCAGGTGTAAAGAAGTTTCGGAGACTGATGAAGAGATTAAAATGTTGATTTTGTGAAATGTCACCCCTCCGGCCAAGGTATGGTTAGATTTAGTTAAGGCTGGGGAGATTTTGTGGTCATTATGAAAAGAAGGAACTATAATGGTCTTCCTCTGACCTCCTCCCTACAAGATTTTGTGGCTTATAAGATTAGGGAAGGATCATGGTTTTGGTTAAATATTGAAAAGTAAACACAGCCTGTCTCATGCTTCAAGTCAGCATATACTCTTTCAAAATTTAGGCAAGACCAATGTCTTTCTCTAACCTTAACTAAGTAGATGACATACATCATGCCGTAGTTATGCACTACTAATATTGTAGAGAAAACATGTAAGACATACACACATATGCAATCACCAGATTAATTGCATATGAACGTCACTTTAAGGGAACAGGGTCATGAGAAATAGTAGACAAAGTGCATTTTTAACTGAGTGGATTGAAAAGATCAGAGACACATAGTAGCAACTGTAATAGATGCCAATGGTCTAACTTGCCTACTGGAACACCTCTCATCCTCAAGAGAATTTCATCCCATCCCATTTACACAAATGCAAACAAGTGATGGTTGAACAGGTTGATATAAAAGATGATAATAATACTGTCATCCAAAAACAATTGCAGCACTAATGGAGGATTGGCATCTATCACAATGGCTCCTATGTGAATGAAGCCACTCAATTAAAAAAATCACTTTAACATGCAAGTTTCCAAATTTCTAAATTTCTGACTTTTATTGGTACACACTTTCTCTAGGATGCGGCTCGTGCCTAACAGAGCTGGTGTTCCCATGAAATTGTACAGCATGTAGGAAGACGAGCTGTTGCCCGCATTCATTGTCCTTTCTCTTGTGAATGGCTCTCTGTGTTGTGTGCTCTGTGAGTATCAGGGCTCGAGAGGACCAAGCAAATTGAATCCCATTACTGTTCTATTCAGCCTGTGTCTCTGGATGTGTATACAGTGCTATGTGAGCTGTGAGATTTGCCCCTCTACGGCATGTCTTGTACTCTACGAGCCTGTGCATGAGTAGCATGTCAAACTAGCCAGCTATGTTGAATCGGGCTCAGTTGCATTACTCTACGTTGTGTGTGGAGTAATGCGGCACCGGTACTGTGTACAACACACACAGGCGGCATTGACCTCTGCATGTGTTGTGCGAGTCGTGCATCCGTGGGGCTCCATTGCCAATGCTGCTGCTCCTGGTCATTACACCAATCACATGTTAGATTTATGCCACTGCCTGATGTTTCATGGCTTTATGAAAGGAGATGAAAGTGGATCTCGATGGCTGGAAAGAGAGAGGAGGGGCAGTGTGAGGAAAGAACAAGAAAATAAAAGAGATGGAGAGAGAATCCAGTGATGCCCTTAGCATGATTCCTCATAATTAAATGAAAGCTTTTCATGAGCCAGTAATAAAATTGAACAATTACTTTCTGCACCTAAGTAATACTTGTGCAAAAGTAAAAGGAAACAGAAGCAAATAAATGTTAAAAACTGGAATGGGTAACATCAGGAGCAGTTAGCGGCTAAACCAGGATTGACCCCCCCCCCCGCACAACACACGCGCACACGCATGAGCAACCCCTACTCCAGCCTCACTCTACTTTACCCGGCTCCAAACGGCAGATGGAAGGCGTCATTACTGCTGCAGCTCTGGGAATGACACATACACACTCACACACAGATGCTACAAAATAAATAAATAAATAAAACCTCTGGTCATGCCCTGTACCCACCATGTTTTCCCACCATTAAACATACCTGTACAGTAGATGGAGATACAAAAGCTGTGACTCATAAATGTAGAGCACATCCGCAATTCTCTTCTGCACACACACGCATGTAACTCTTGCAAGACAGCCATCACGCCATGTCTCTGCAATACCATAAGCTCGTTGCTTTTGTTTATTGTTTGTCTGCGGGCACTGGGAGGCCTTTTTACACACACACACACACACACACACACACACACACACACACACACATACGCAGGCGCTCCAAATTGTTCGATTAAGTGGGTCATCCTCTCCTACAGTCTCTTGAAAGAGAAAAGAGCTTTTTTGTGCGTTTCTAGCCGAGAGGCAATCGCACCCTTCCATGGTTTTGGCTGCACCTTTTAAGAGTATTTATGGAAATGACAGTACAGCACTCTGGAGGGCTGCACGCTGCTTGGTTACTTAATGTGTGTTTGTGTGTGTGTGTTGTATGTGTGTGTTTACACAGTGATGATTTAAAACCTCACTTGTGCGAATATCAGCCGGTGTCTGCGGTTGTGCCTGACAAATGGTGTTCAAGTGTATGGTTTGTCATGATGGGTGCGTTATTAATTACTTTTTTTGAATTATTTTTATTAATATTTGGTGATGAGCTGGGTATGTATCACTTGAATTGGTCTGAACTGCGACTACGGTGCACATTTGGCAAGAGTGCACGGAGGCCGACCTGTCACTGCAAATGGAAGCCAAATATCTTACAGCCAATCCACTTTGGCTGTCTGAGAGAGACAGAGAGAGAGAGAGACGGAGGGTGCGCGGGAGGGAGAAAGTGAGAGAGAGAGATGAAGTGTCCATCTCTTTCTCTATCCGTCTGTCTGTCTGTCTGTCTCTTTGGACAGCTCTGTGGCAGTCCAGTCAGATCAGACTCCCTATCATTGAGTATTTGGACTGATTCGCCTCCAACAGCTGCAGCTGCACAGGAAACGTTGATGCTGTGTGAAATAAACAGGCTTCAGATTAAATGAGGGTTGGTGATGAATGTTACATTTCTCATGTGTGGTCAGTGGTGGAGGCATCTGATATAGTCTGGGTACACAGTACGCAGCCAATAGATGTCCACAATGACAGAAAGCATCAGCAAGGAGAAATACTGGACATTATAAAAATTAACAAAAATGTAGTACAAATGTCGCTTTAAATGAGTATGAATAATTAATAAAGGAATAACATCACATTATTACATTAATCCACAGAAATTATTTCATCCGATCTGGAATGAAAGATATGATGTAATAACAATGAATATTAAATATTTCATGCAATTATGAAATTATTATTGCTGGGTAATGTAGCAGTGTAATGTTATTTCATTATCCTTAAATGTGTCACATTATCAGGTTTTACTACATTGTCAGTCCATTTAAAGGGTCATTTTTGTCATTCAGATATACTTTATATTACATTCAGATTATTATTATTCCCATATTTTTTGTTATTATTATTTTATTATATTTTCTATTATTATATTATAGAAGGAATGTGGATTTACTGAACCCTCACAGAAAATATCACAACAATTTCTCAAATATTTATTTTATTATTTGTCTTTTGAGCTACTGTTTTGTTCCAGGTTTTTCACTTTTTTCCAAGAAGCTCCTTCTGAGTAGCTCCTGCATTTCTATTGTGCGTTGCATTGTGAGTATTTGACAATTTTTCTTCTTGAAGATACTACACACACAAATTTGCTTACAGCTAGCCCATTCTTCGTTCCCAGGAAATGTTTTTATAGTTCTGTTATCCCTGTTTCATGCACCTTTGTCATTTTGAAAATATCTATACCAATCCATCACTTGCCACAGAGGCAGGACGGATAAATTTTTATCTCGGCCAGACTGTCAGAAGTGGACAACCAAACAGGGGGCAGAGTGACAAAGATGTATTGGCCCTCCTGAAAAGACTGATGCATATTTTGGGTGTTTATGCCCTTGTCTGTTTTATAGGTGCTCTAGATAATCTGCCATTAGAGTCTTGTTGTTATCATAACCTGCATTATAAGATAAGTATCTTCTAGTGGAAAGTCCCAAGAAATGTAGCAATGCACCAGCAGAGGTCAGGAAGAGCAAAAGTGCAAGCCAAGTGGATGTAAACAATGCAATATTATAAAAATAGGCATTGTAAATGTTTTATGAGGAAGGAAATAGCTTCAACATGTTTTAGGCCCAAAGGGTACAAATAAAGCATTTTAGTCATGATCACTAAATGTAAATACACTCATGTTTATTTTCTGAAAACTCAACAGAGTACCTTTAAATTCTACCCACCATAGGCTACAGGGACTTTTAAGTATTAAGTTACTCTTGAATAAAATAAAGGATACAAAATGATTTCACTATTTTTAAGAATGTTTTTATATAAAATGAGGGGGAAAGTTGTTAAAAGAGGTATTCCTGTTGTGTTGTGCCTGTTTGTTAGGGATAGCAACTGTAAAACCCGTGTGGGTGACTTCATTGTCTGCAAGGAACAAATGTAGGTGGTCACAATGTAGGTGGTTTCATCCCATCATATGAGAAATATTTACACAATGGCGAGGCTTATCACCTGTATATTCGAACAAAAGACAGAATTTGCAGAATGAGACTTTAATGTATATCGTGACATATGGAGATGTCAGAGTGAAGTTGTTGTGTACATTCGTGTGTGTGTGTGTGTGTGTGTACCTTTGTTGCCTATGTCTGCACTCTAGCAGCAAGGTTGACATGAAGCTGAGAAGGAGTGTGAAGGGCACAGCACCTCAGGAGGAATGACAAAACACATGCATGCACACAAGCACACATACACATATACAGTACACACAGATACACCTCCTCTCCTTTCTTTTCTTCTCTCTCTTCGATGACTCATCCCACCCAGGGACAGTGGGTGAGGGAGGAGAAAGAGAGAGGAGACGGATGGGAGAGTGTGAGGGGCGACACGGTGGAGTGGAAAAAGCTAGTTTATAGATTCACAGAGAAGACATATGGCATAAAACGTTTTCTTATTGACCTTTTAATTTCAATGCTAAGCTAATCCGATTGTGCGCGTCATTGTAAAAGTTATTCCCAGCAAACACGCGTTACGATTCTCACCAGGCCCACATGGAGTCTCACAGATAATTCCCTCACTGTTGTCTTTTTGTTTTAAATTGCTTTCTTTTTTAGCATCGCGGCAGCTCAGCTACGAACAACAGAAACCCTCCCAACCAGCTCAGCAACATGCTGAGCTTTGCTCCAGTCTGCCCCACAGCTCTGCTGTGCTCATTTGATGGTATCTATTAGAGAGATCCCAAACTTCCCATGCGTTCCAGGTCTGTATCAATGTGAATTACAGACTGTAGACCCAATTCTTAACTCTCTCCAAATCCCATAGTCTCTAATGTCTTTATCTTATGGTGTGAGGGTATTTGAGGAGGTAGATATACTCCTGAGGAGCCGGGGATCTTGTCACAAGAGGTGATTATACTACATTGAAGGAGGTACACTATTAAGCTGGCTGTAGTGCTAAGGATAAGGGTGTATTGCTGAGGATATGTCTGTATTGCTGACTGCTGCAAAGTCCAGAGATAGTTGAGTGGTCAGGTCCCGTGTGCCTGTAGAGCAACATACAGCATATGCCCCTTCTGCACCATTATTCTATCCTAACTGAACTTTTAAGGGCACTAAGGTTGCTCAGTGGTTAGATATATCATCTGGTAATAGAAAGGTCCCATAACTGATTAGAGTTAGAGTGACTTAAACTTGACCTTGTATTTAAAATTGGATATTGGCTAGACAGTGTTGCATGGCACATGTAATGATACAATGGTATTTTATTACCGTGTGGCATAGAATTAGCTTGGAAGAATATCTAAAATGGACTTCAATGTACACTGAACTGCTTATTCAGTGTAAAAGCATTAACTAAATGGATTCATGTTAGCAAAGACCAATTTCCTCATCAGTGTTTACTGCAGCGTGGTGTTCCATACCATGCAATTTTATGTTGAAAATTACAGTTTTTCAATTTTAAACTCTTTTCCTTGCTTTTGGTCATTTTTACTGCTCTCACTTTGCCCTGCAGAAATGGCAGCGGGATTTGAAGTGCTGCTAGATTGCCTCAGATAATACAATGCTCTCAGGCGAAGCACAGGTGTGTGTGTGTGTGTGTGTGTGTGTGTGTGTGTGTGTGTGTGTGGGCCTGTCTGGCAGCCTCTGGGGGGAACGTTTCTGCCCAGAGATCCAAACTGATCCCCCAAAAAAGTCACACAGCAAGCCCAGACAAGCCCTCACAGCATGCTGCCAAACAAACCCTCCAGAGGTTTTGCTGTGATTATTGGACCCCAATACAAATCATTGTGCAGCATCCTATTTGAAAGTTTAAAAGCCTATTTGCAGTGATTGCTTATATGTTTGCAGGAAATGGGTGTTAATTGGTGAAAGTGCCATTGGAGCAACATGGTCAAAAACCAAAGTTGTGCTTAATAACTTGGCACCTTCTTCAGACCCGTTCACACAAGAAAGTGGCACAGCAAAATTCATCTTCACGCCCTGGTGAAATAGACGGTGCTAAAGGCTTTCTGAAGTAGGACTAGTTGTTTAAGTAACTGGAACTGGCAAGCTCACAGCTAACACTGGCTTCTCTCTTTTTTTTTAATTTTTTGTACTACCGTTTGCTCCCCTCTGTAATCAAGGTTGTACATCAAGCATTATTGAAGAGAGGCAAAAAAAACCTCTGCAAGCTAGTTAGCTTGCTACCTGTCTGTTAGTAAACTTGTTAGCTCTGTTGCTAACAGGACAGAAAATTGACAGTTTATTCATTAGATGAATTTGTACCATCGACTCCTGTTTTATAAATGTCTAAATATCATGTCTTGGTGAGGGTTAAAAAAAGTTGACGATGCCACACAGCTAATAAGCTATCATGGCTTATTAGCGTAGCTTCCCTCAAAGGTCAGCACTGTCAAGATAGTTTGGTATTGATCAACAACGGAAATCGGCCTTTCTATCAAATTTATTTCACCCCCAATACAGTCTCTGAATTAGAAAAATGTAATCCTCTCTCTTATTGGTGAGGTGAAAAAAGTTCCACTGTGTAGAATTATCAATTCCTGGCAGAAGTAGACAGCCAGCGGCTTGGAGTCAGCATCATACAGGGAGCTCCAGCCTAGCCAGCTGCTGAGAGCTGCCATCCCCAGAAACAGAGACCTTGGCAGGGGACAGTGTTGAGACATACTGGGTCCCCTCCTCCAGCCTGGAGCCCTGTGAGTTCTGCTCAGTGGAGGAGAGAAGAGAGCCCAGCCCAACAGGAGGCTGTGCTTGTCAGGCCCTGAGCTTGTTGAGCGTGTACATGTCAGTGTGCTTAAGTTTGTGTGTCAGTTTGTCTGCACCAGTGCGCGCGGTGTTGTGCTTATGTGTGCGAGCACAGGACCAACTCCAGCTGCATCGAGATTTATAATTTTACACACACATGTGCCAGTGTGAATGTGGATTCTGTCACCCACTGGGCCTCACACACATTCCAAAATAAACGGCGCCCACTGAGGATTGCTATCGATCCGTGTGGGGCACTCAGCTGCATTTGGAAAGAAAGAGAGAGAGGGAGAGAGAGAGCATTTACAACTTCCTCTCTTGCTCTCTTTGCTTGTCTTCTGAGGAATGTTGTGTCTGCCTGTCTACAGAAAAAGTGTGAGGGATGATTTGGAAACACAGTCCACTAAACTGTTACAATGACAAACCACTGCTAGCTGTCTTTAAAAGGGAGACAGGGAGACTCTTACACCCCCCTCTCACTTATTTTCCTTCTCTGAAGTATAGTGAAAGTCTTTTTCGTGTCAGACTTGAGGGAGAGACGGGGTGAGAAAAAAGAGACAGTGAAAAGTGGAGAAACACACATGGAGAGACAGAACAAAGAGAGGAAATAAAGCGGCTGTTTGATTGACAGCCAACACGCCTGCCTGTTTCCTGTTACACACATGATTGCCATGGCTGATGAGTTCAACTCATGTTTGACCGTTCATAAAAGACTGGCCGTGAGATCAAGATCATATGGACACACTAGACTTCCGCTAAAACCTGTGCACATCAGTGTCAAATCACAGGGTCATTGTAACACGCTGAAAATGTATAACAATTTCTCAACTAGCTAAATTCATTTACACCTGCTATTAAAATGCAGCTGTATTTGTATACAATGGATAAGGATCCACGCATATTAATGTAAGGCGTAAATGCACACAGAATGCATTGCAATTGAAATGCCATCATTTTTGCCAAATCATATCTGGAGGCGTTTGAAGGTGGTCCAGCTCACACTGTGATTGTATATCAGCCAGGTGTAAATGCATTCTGTACACTTTGGCATAGCTATAGCATTATCTATGGCTTTGAACATTCAAAACCAAATAGAATGAAGCAATGAAAACAACTCAGCCAATGTGCTTCATCAGGACTGTGTGGGTGTAGACTGATCATTGGCAACATCAGCAGACAACCTCACAACTGCCATCAGTTCAGTCAATTCAAATGTTGCTAAATCCTGATTGGTGGCCACCTTTTTTTTCCAACTAACCCCAACCCACTTCGAGCCGGTGAGAGGAGCACAGACGAAACAAAACAGACAGAAATCTCTGATGTGAAATAACTAAAACTGTTCTAACTTTGGCAGAACATTTTTTGTTCTTGTAGGACCACATTACTCATATTAAGATGTTGATTGACAAAATAGGTAGGTTTTTTTGGCCTCTTTTATGAAAAAGAGCTGCCCTAAAATGCGCTGTGTTGGGAGTCCACCAGGCTCATCCATATGATCCCAGGGCCCTATGTTCCCAGTTTCAATGGTAAAAATCCGTTCAGCCACCATGGAGATATCAATGTCTAAAGTCAAGAAAACTGTATTGCTTGCTATTTTGAGGGTGTAGGTTTCAATGAGTGTAACATCAGTCGGCTATAAGCTGTAGGTGGGTGATTTCAACATATTGACCCGTGGAAACATACACTGAACATTTGACCTAGAGAAAAAACATTACTGAGAACATAAAACCTTTTGAAGGTCTCCTTTATGTGTCATATTAAGAGGCTATCGAACTGGAGAAAAGAGGACCCTGGGAACATAGATACGCCCCCAGTCCACCAGCCATTTGGTCATCTGACACTGGAACACAGCAGCAATGAGTGTGAGGTGGTTACGTAGGTTACTCGCTACAATCAAGTTCAAACATCTCTGTGATCAATGATGGAAAAATGTATGACTGGCGTAACCTATAATCACTCTTAGGAGCAGTGTCAGACTCCTTCACACTAACAGCAAATACACGGAAAAGGTTTTAAGAGTAATGCGTAATGAATGTTTACTGTGGTTTTGATATTAATCTGCCAAATCTGCTGTCACACAGTGTCAAACACACTGGATTACACACAGTATCTGTGTTTATGTTCACTGTATTAGTCATCAATAATCGTTCATTTCACACCGGATGACTTTACACTTTAAACATACTCGATTACCTAAAGAGGCCCAATGTCTTTAGAATTCTGAACTTGATTTTCTTGTGAAGATAAAAAGATAAGCCAATTACATTTTTTGCCACTTGTTGACCCCAAAAAGCGTCACATATTTCTGAGCTTAGCCATGCTACCTGAACTCTGCCTCGCTCTTGCACTACCTCTCTGTTGTCTTTCGTCTCTCTTTACTCCTCCTCTTCCTCTCCCTTTCTCTCCTCTCTTATCCCTCCTTCTCTCCCCTCTGCCGCTTTTTTTGAGGCTCAGAGATAAGATCTCCCTCAGTAGCAAACTTTGAAAGACATCTTAAAGATCCCCTCTGTCACTTCAGCTTAATGCAGCCTTCTGGGCACACACATACGCACACGCACACACCCGGCCTCCCACTAATAACAAGGGCAGGAAGAGGCAGCCTGGATTCGAGGACTCGTAAACACACTTCTTTCTCCCATTCTCTTTGATCTTTATCAAACAAAACAGTTTCCTTGGTGTATTTTGTGTTTCCCTCGCTCATCTTGAACATGCTGCAATGCACTTTTCCTGCTTCGATTTCCCCACCCATAAATAAAATGAGAGCACATTTGGATTTCCTGACTGAGGGCTTTTAGTAGGCCGATCACTGCCAGGTCTGTCAGATCCATTAATTCAGAAGTGTGCAAGCAAGTTCTGGTTAACCGTTTCTTGAGGCAACGTGTTTACATCTCGAATTAGTCCATTTTGCATATCTCCTCACATTTGGTTTATTTTCAGCAACATGCTGGGACACCAGACATGCATTACTTATGTTTTTGAAGGGTTTAAATGGATCATCAGACCTCCTTTTTACCCCCAAACATCACTCAGCAAAACTTCCTTTTGCAAAGGCTGCACTGGGTGTTTAACTAAGAAGGAGTTCAAGCTTTCCTGCTAAGGGTTCTCACTTCCTGTGTTCACAGAAAAAAAATAATGTCCTTCAGTTTCTGGATCCCATGGTCCATAATGATCTGATCTCTGTCTCCCATAGGCGGGCCGTTGGTATGGCAACGTGATGACGCTCTGAGGAAGGACGGGAGGGAGAAAAGGGAGGGAGGGTGTGGGGCGACTAGGAAGAAGGTAGCTGCACCAAAGAGTGAGTATGTTTTAGAAGATGACTCACTCGGTTAAAAAAACAGTATGTGGCTTCTCTCACATTTGCAGTCCTTGCTTGTGCTCCACACAGAAATGCAGTTTAGAAAATATTCTGGAAGTAGATGAGAGGGAAACTTGTGTGTGTGTGTGTGTGTGTGTGTGTGTGTGTGTGTGTGTGTGTGTGTGTGTGTGTGTGTGTGTGGAGGGGGGGGGGGGGGGGGGGGGGTA
>NC_060159.1:7215870-7265910 GCF_021292245.1 Micropterus dolomieu
TGTGTGTGTGGAGGGGTGGGGGGGGGGGGGCAGTTATAAAGAAAGTGGTTTTAAAGGCTGCTGGTCTGAACCCTGAGTTCAGCACAGACAATGTAAAACATTTGATTTATGGTCTAAACAAATAGGTCAGACAGAGCTCAGAAGTGATCATGTGCAGACTGAGGACATGTCCCCTCCATCCTCCATCTATAATGGCTCCTACACCGTTGCATGCCTCTCTGCTTCTGCTTCTGCCCTGCTGTTGCCATAGCGACCACTTGGGTACAGACTCAAAACAACTTACTGACAAAAACCTACATTTTACTTTGGATGTTAACTGCTGTAAATGAGCCTTGGATGGCTTGAACAGCAGCTGTGTACAGCTAGTTGCTCAGTTAAAGACAATATAGCCTATAGCAAGCAGATTTGTACAGTCTGCAAATTCCTGGCTTGATGCATTTTGCAATTATGTTTGTGGCACCTGGAAAGTTACGTGCTTCCAAAGTCTAATTTTGCAGCCTGTTCTAAAAACACTAAAGCATTTTGTGCATGTTTTCCATTAATTTTCTTAGTTTGCTTAATTGTATAATGTTGCATGTGTTTGTGCATACATGGCATAATCAAAATAGACTTTGTTGAAGACAAGTATGTTTTGAGCTGTGGCTTAATACAACATGTTTTTGTTAATTATTGTTTTATCTTTTTTCTTATATAAACAGCTTCTTATTGTATTTTTTCCCAATTTATTACAGACATGGCTTGCGGGCGTTCGCAAAGGCGCAATGATGGCCTATAAAAAATGGGTGAATCGCCTTTTCGAAATCATAGACGATCTTTGGCTATGCCATCCGTACACAATAGCATTCTTTCAGTGAACCTTACTAGCGTTAGGACCCAGGGCGGGCGCCGGGGGAAGTCCTCTGCCGCTGGCGGGGCAAGGCAGAGCGCAGAAACGCACACGTCCACGCACACACTCATACACAAACACACGCGTACGCACACTCACCGAGCTCTTCTCCGACAGAGGAGAGAGAGCGAGCGCAGAGAGGGATACGCAGAGGGAGAGAGAGAGAGAGACTATAGGAACGCAGTGGCTTGTGTGTGTGTGCGTGTGTGTGTGTGTGTAGGTACGCTCGCTCGGTGGTAGAAACGACTGGCGGGGCGGATATGGAGGGGCTCAGGAAAAACGCTGGGAACTGACCGAACACCGAGACGAAGAGAGAGAGAGAGAGAGAGAGGGGAAGGACGGACGGACAGCACGGAAGGAAGGAAGGAAGGAAGGAAAGGAGGAGAGAGAGAGAAGTCTGACAGAGGAGAGGAAGACTGTGAAGAAGGGGCTCGTCTGGAACACAGAAGGATCCTAAGGTGACTTTATGGGGCTTTCATGGTTGTATGCAGGTCTGGCAGAGGTGTGTGTGTATGTGTGTTGACATGTGCTGCATGGGTCTGCACTTAAAGGGAAGAGTGGAGGTGTGTGTGGTGGGGGGGTGGGGGCACGACGTTTGTGCGTGTATGTGTGTGTGTAGCCTATATTTACATTTGTGTGTCATTTGTGTGCGTGTGTGTGTGTGTGTGTGTGTGTGTGTGTGTCTGAGAGTTTTTTAGGGTTGTTTTTCCACAAGCTAAAAAGGGGGGCAAAGTGTGTAAGCGAGCTGAGCTGACCGCTATAAACTGGAGTGAAGGGATCAAAAGGAGTGGATACTTTTTAGGGAACAACGTGATCCCATTCCAACACACACACACACACACACACACTTCTCAGGTAGGCTACTTTAAGTTGAGCCAGAGAAAAGGAGAGGATAACACTGTCTTTTAAGAGGAAATTCTTACCTCCCCTTTCTCTGTGTGTGTGTGTGTGTGTGTGTGTGTGTGTGTGTGTGTGTGTGTGTGTGTGTGAGCAGAGTTTTCAGTGCAGCAGGTAACACGGGCAGTCTTGGGTTGGAGGTTTTTGAAAAGCAGCACAGCCACAGAACGAATCTCCTGTTTTCCTGAAAGCTTGGTTGACACTGACTGAGGCTTCTTAAGGAGTAACAGCTTCTTGCGTGTGTGGATATATGTGTGTGAGAATATGTGTGTGTGTGTGTGTCTGTGTGCTATAGATGGCAAACAGGTTGAGGGAGGCAGATCTGATCAGACGCACAGCAACAGAGGAGAGAGCGTGGCACAGGCTGAGCAGCAGCACATTGGATTACACACAGATGAATACACACATGCGCACGCACACACACACACACAAGCTCTGTGGCCAGCAGAACAGCTGGGAGAACTATGTGTGTGTGTGTGTGTGTCAGTGCCTGAGAGCATTTCACTTAATGCGTGCGTCTGCCTTTGCACGTGCAGGACTGTTTGCGTTTGTATTATCCTTTGCTTCTGTGTGTGTGTTTCTGCGTGATGGTGTGTGTGTACCCATCAGAGGCTGTGTAAATATGTATGTGCTGGGAAAGAATATTCTGTCATCTCTTCAGACAGACGGCGTGTGTGTCTACCCCCCCCCCCCCC
Organism: Micropterus dolomieu; assembly: GCF_021292245.1. Lineage (NCBI taxonomy): Eukaryota > Metazoa > Chordata > Actinopteri > Centrarchiformes > Centrarchidae > Micropterus > Micropterus dolomieu. The sequence goes on from NC_060159.1 coordinate 7,218,349, forward strand.
CCCCCCCCCCCCCCAGCTCATGGAGGCAGGAGGTGCAGAGGAGGGTTGACCGGGGTGGGGGGGGCTGGAGGGAGGAAAAGTGATCAGATGACCGGGAGTAGGGCAGATGAGAAGATTAATCCAGTAGCGAGAGATGAAAACAGAGACAGAGAGGAAGGAAGGGATGATTTTAGGACAAGAGGAGGAGGACAAATGGAAAGAAAGCGTGGAGGAGATGGAGTGAAGGGGACGGGGGCTGACACGCTCTCTCCAGGAGTGCTCAGAGTGCTGCTCATTCATAATTCACCTCCATGGCAAACGTTCATTCACATATTGACCCCCCATGGCTGTGCTCAGTGGAGTTCTCGACCCTCCGCCTCTCGCTGTCTCTCAATGGACACCCCTGTGGCGCGACGTTCAGTTAGCCCGCTTCTTTTTCACTTTGGAGACAGTCGAGATTCTCGGAGAAAAAGGAAGCACCGTTTGTTCGTCCGTTATGCCTCTTTTGACGCCATTACTTTTTCAGTTGGAAGCTCTGATGTCAAATTGAGTTGTGTAAATTGAATATTGAATTCACACTCCAACCTAGACACAGATAATTGGTATGGATGGATCAGTGGGTTAGTGCTCTCAGTACAACTGTTGTTGGTCTGATTCCCTTAGCACAGCTAAAACAGTCCATAATGGATCTATAATGCATGTGTGAATGAATTGAATAGCCTGTGTTTTGAATGAAAGCATCAGACAGTTTTCTTGGATGCCAGCGCATGATTTATTCAGCATAAATACTCAAAAATGGCTGTTTTAATATTTCTGATTGCATTAGCCGTGCCTGGAGCTACACTACAACCCACCGCTGCGCTCTGGTCAACTGTGGCCCATGAGCCATATGGCAGAGTGTCTAAAATGCACAGTCAGAAAAAAAAAGTGTACTGCGGAGGTACATTTATTTCTTAAAGGTGAACACTACAGAAGTGTACCTTATCAGCAAAAGTGATAAAAATATCCTGACTTCTTCAATTCTGTAGGTATGATGGACTTGGATCGTGTTTACTCAGGGAAAAAGAAGACAGCGAGGGTACAGTGTTGACATTGTGTCTTGGCGTGTCACTGCTGAAAGGTGCACTTTTGTTGTGCAGTCATATAGTACAGTGAGTTTTCCCGAAGCTGCAGTAATGTAAAGATGCAGCGCCTTTGCATCCATAGCAAGAGTGAGGCACTTCTGTCTCAGTACAGTACATCATGGTATCGTTCAAACTAGGGATGAGCGAGTACACCAATATCTGTATCTGTTCAACAAATGAAATGATCTGTATGTACTGTATATCCGTATACTCGAAGTGGGCAGGCTTAATCTGGACAAGGGCGGTACTAGCCAGAAGTTAGTTGTTTAAGCCTGAAATTGGTATCGGTTGATCAAAAGTTGCTGTATTTATCAGAAAACTTTTACTAAACAGAACAGCCTCAATATGTATGATTACAATAGTAAGATTTTTTTTTTTAAAGGTTCCTATATTTATAGTTTTTTGAGAAAACAGATATTGACACATTTTCCTCTGATGATGATACTCTTGTTAAAAGTACCGGAGACTTGTTTCAACTGAGTAGCCTACTCGTCCAACCTTGGCTCACATCCTCCAAAAGAATTGTGTTCATTAGCCTTGCCCATTGTTAGACTTTGTAACTTTCCCTGACAAATTCATAAAATGTAGTAAAACTTAGTAATCATCCTTCAGTGTTTCTTTGTTCTTTCAACTCTATCTAGTTTTGACATAGCTGTAAATTATCACTCTGATTCAAATGTTAAAACCCTCATGATGATGAGAGAAACAAACTAAATAAAGACATGTAGCAAACCGAACTCCCTCCAAAATATGACATTATACCCTTCATGGATATTCATGCAAACATAACTAATAATTAATCAGATTTTGAAAACCACATTATTTATCCCTTCAATATTAAATACTATCCAGTTTCAGTTGAATTGTAACAGAATGTTTTGTTTGTCTCGTCTGTCGCCCACCAAAATGTCGTCCACCAACTCTGTTTGGAATGACTGGCTGGGGAAATAGAAGATAATCAAGACGGCACAGCTTAATGCCATTTTGTGAAAAGACAGCAAATGTAATTTTTAATAATCAATAGCGTAGTCTGTTAGACTGAATTCTTGTTTTGTTTCACTTCATTCATGTTAGCCAACCAATAAGTTGTGAGTGACGCATCAGTTGACACAGAATGTTACAGTTGTGGTTGCTAGTAGTTAACTTAGTGTTTTTGAAGACTATGTGATAAGCCGGTTTAAGAGCTGTTATTTCGTTAAGTTGATTAACAACAACCTGTCCAGCTGCGCCATGGCATCTACGCTTGCAGCCATTTGCCATCGCTTTTTTTCATGGATGTAGCAACGTAGCTGGCTAGCCATGTAGGAAAAGTACGTCCGCATTCTTAATCCTGACGACTGGTTGACTGCACAACACCAGACCTAGGGAATGGCTGAACAAATCAGAGATGTGATTCAGTGGTCTGGAACCATGCTACATAGTGGTCATTCAGCAGAAAACATGCTAGCAGATTAGCTTGTAAACAGCAAGGGGGTAAGCCACAGTTGAAACAGTGAAGCCGACCAAAGCCTGCGTGGATGGTTCCATGTAGGCCCAAAAATGACATCAAAACCCTGTAACATCCCGTTGCACAAGAGAGATGTAATCGTATTGCTTGGATTATAAACTCTCAGTGAATCTAAAACAACTATTCGGCCATCAGTGACGCTGCATTGGTGTTTGACAGGTGAGCCTCATAGGTGGGCTGATTGAACAGTGACAATCCGAGTCAGACAAACACACTGAGACAAGAAACTTTTTGTTTGTGCATCTATGCCGCTACCAGAATTATGGTGTTTCTGCCGTTGCTCTATGTCATTAAACCACAGTTATGCTGCGCGATCATGCACAGTTGGCACTGGTGCCAACAGGAAGTGGTCCTGTAGTATTATTGTAAGTATTTTTTTGGTCCAAAACTGGCTTCACTGCTCTCCATTCAAACCAGCGGGTTTGAATGGAGAGCTAATGATGTGGTTTGAATGGAGTAATATACTGTCTATGGTAAACAGTAGTACTTGCTTGGCCACCCCATTTGACCCTCACCTGGTAATAGTCTCTCCCCTGAGCAAGAGGTGTAGGTAATTAGTTAGAAATGAACGAAGGACATTAATGTTTTATGTTATTTATCTTACTCACTAGGCGTTCAGTACGCCCCCCTAAAATGTTTTTAATCATCTATGAAATTTCTCTAAACAGCTAATGCATCTTAACCCATGTGTTTTGTAGCAATACAGTTGCATTATGGGCCCAAAATGTCCAATATTTAACCCCTCATTTGAGGAACCAACAACGCCCTGTAAAATCCCCTCATTGTTCCCCAGCTCACTATCTACATTTTGAAAGTCAACAGTTCCTAGTTGAGCCGCTTGCTTTACTGTTACTTACACCAGCTCTGATGGAAAGTGTCATTTGATTCACTCCAAAATAAAGCATCATCACTGAGGCAAATGTACATGACAATAAAGTAAATATATGACTTTTGGATCCACACTGCAGTTGGTTCACTAGTTAACTGCACAGGAGAAACTTTATGAGACTTTATTTCAAAATGTATTTGTTTTGTTTCCATACAGTTTTTTTTAAAGATATATGAATGATTAGCTAATGAGTTTGTCGTTCATTTTTTGGTAGGTGACCTGTGCCTTTCATGTACTTGTTCATGTGTCAGAACAAGTGGAAAGTTAAAAGCACGGTTTTAAATCTCAGTGGAAACACAGCCAGGCTAAGCGGCCAAGATGACTTGGAAGAATAATGCTCCGCTGTATCCCTCAGGTTATAATTGTCTCCAATAGGCCTCCTGCTGATTTGAAATGGACTCATTGTCCACTATGATGGGCACCTCTGATCAATTAGCCTCTCTTCTTAGTCGTGCTGAGCTACTGCTGGTCGCGTCCTCACACGGTGGCACACAAGCGCGTGCACATCAATACACACTGACACACCGAGTGGCGAGCGCAGTCACACACACACGCGATCTATCACGCAAAGACAGACGTCAGCGGGTGTAAAAATAGAACTTATAAATGAGGGAAAAAGTGTTTTATGTTTACAAGGGATGATGTCATGTTTGGTTTAGATCCATAGCTGACGAACTGGAGGGCAGCTGTGGTGAGTATCAGCCTGCTGAGCTTTGGCTCAGCTATCTGCTGTTTTTTTGGGCGCTTTAAAGGAGCAGAGTTCAAGGAGTTGCAGTGTGTGTGTGTGTGTGTGTCTCTGTCTTCGTTTTTGTGCGTGTGTGTTGTTTTCAGGGGCATGCACGCGGTGACGCTGCTCTGGTTGCCAAGCAACACCGGAACGTGGGTGGAAGGATTTCCTGTCCTTAGGAAGCTTTGTTTATAAGTGGGGGGAGAGAGAGATAGCGTGTGTATGTATATGCATGTGTGTGTGTGTGTGTAGATTTCAGTGTGCATTTCAGCAGTATGCTTGAGTGCTTGTGTTTTTAATGCACCCTTTGCCTCAAGTAAAAGTGCTACAGAAAAGTCACTTAAGACACACACACATCCACACATTGTGTATACACTGTACACACAGAGAAAAGGCAAGAAAGGCCCTTTCTAGTCTGTTGAGTTGGATTTGTGTTGCATAACTCCTCTTGCCAGGTCTGTTTGCAGCGCTCTGTCTCCTCCTCTTCTACCCAAACACTCTCATCATGTCACAGCCGCCACGCTCGCGCCAGGCCGCCTCCCGCTAATGATGTCATCATTTTTATGTCTCCTCTCACACATGAGATTGCAATTATGTGTTCTTGCCCTGCATGCGATCACAAAAAAAATACCCACACACAGCATGTCTGTCCTGCAGGCGTTGGACCCCGTGATTACGTAATTGACATTGAGTGAATGGGATGACGTCAGCTTGACTCTCTCTGACTCTCCTGTCTTTCTGGGTAGCTACAGTGATGTCATAAGTGGATGCAGCCATACACCGTATGTGTGTGTGTGTTCTGGCATGCATAATCATGTGTGAAGACAAAAATGACCTGAGGAACCGTCTGATTTATATAATGTGTTTACTCCTCCCCCTCTTTTCCCCTCTTCCTTTCCCTTGAAGTGGAAAGACTTTGCAGCTAACAGATACTTTATTGTTATGTACTGTATGTGTTGGTCTTAGCAACATGAGGCGTTTAATGATGCTCCTGCAACACACACACACAGTCTTGCGGCCTGTTGCGCCTCCCTGGAGAGAGGCGTCTATTTGAAATGAGTATCCCAGTGTCTCGCAACTGGTAACTCCATCGCCTTGTTGCCCTCCGTCTGCGACTATCTGACCTTTTGTTGATTCTCATCCAGAGACTCGCCAACAATCACAGGCAGGCAGAGAATGAAAGGATAAAAAGATGATGCTGGGTCGTCTCCACAGATACTGTATGTGCCAGTTCTTATTTTAGCAAAAGAAAACACAGCGTCATGGAGAAAGCGGAGTGATTTGGTGGTTGGCCTTCTTCAGCTCTTGACAAAAATATCTGTTTTTAGCTTGCTGTTTGAGCTACAGGGTTTTAAGCATAGAGGAAGAGTGCTCTATTTGTGTCTTGGGTTGAATAGGCTGCCTGTTGTGTTCTCCAAGTGTTGTGGTTTAGGCTCTGAACATCAGCCATCAGCCAGCGTTGGATGGGCAAACTGGGAGCTTTTAACAGACCTGAATAAACACACAAAGACCCACATACACACACTTAGTCTTTTAGTCCGTTGTCGCTCCCACTTTTCTCGCTCCAACCCCCAAACCGAAGGGAAATCACACCACACAGTGACTAAACAGTTTATGAACTGAGTAACAGCACACATAGAAGTGGTTTAAACACACTTCCACAAGCACACACAAAATATGGAGATTTTCCTAATAAACTGATTAGCTTTAGCTCTGCCCTGCTAAGACCAAACCAGAAACAATCTACTGTACATTCCACTAACCACACAACAGCGTGTATTTGTGGGTTTTGACTTTGTGTATATTTAAGCATGTGTGTGTAAACTTGTGCAGTAGTACAAATAGATGCAGTCCAAATGCTGTCTGAACTGTGTCCGACACCGATACACATCTACAGTAATTACATACATATGCAAATACACATACACACACATTGCCCCCCCCCCCCCCAGGAGTCTTAGGGCCTTAGTCAGCGTCTGTGCGTGGGCCTGATCCCTGGCAGTGTGAGGGGAAAAAATACCTTCCCATATGATGTAAACACCAAAGTCCCCGTGTGTGTGTATGCATGAGTGTGTGGAGCGTGTGTGCGTGCACGCTTGTAAGCTCGTGTGTGTGTGTTTGTGTGTGTGTGACTGGCATTCTCCGAGATAGGATTCGCTCTCTGTGACAGTTTTCCAAATTATTCCACAACACTGTGCAGTTTCTTTTTAAAGATAAGTTTCTCTGCCATCTCTGCTTTGTTCCACTGCACACAGTGGAAAGAGACGGCAGAGACGGAGGAGGCAGAGGTGCTGACATGTGACATCACTAACTAAAGCCACTGCTTTTATCTCAGTTTTATCGATTTTATGATGGTTTTAGAGCATGTACCGCTTTGTTTTGAGTTGTGCTGAACAAGTGAACTTCATTATTTGTACAGCTTCATAGAAAATATTATTATTGAGTCTTCAGGGTTAGGTTTTTACATCTGCACTTGATGATTTTAGCATATTGATGGCAGTAACTTAAAGGGGTACTTCAGCGACTTAGTACTACACTACTTATTCTACAGTTTTACGAGCTGCAGCCATGTTCAAAGTTTCAGTCTCTAGTGTAAAAAAACCTCCTTCACTTTCCATAATGAAACTCAACAGCATCTCTTCCTTTGACCCACCCTGCCTCACATCGTAAGGGTTGTCAAAGTGCCTTCCAGAGCCACAGAAGACATTACACTGTCTTCATTAGGGGGTCCTGATTAAGTTGTCTTGGTCCTTAAATATTCGGACACAGAGTCCAATCCGACAATTATTTTTACCTAAATGTTGATTAAACATGTATCTGACCCCTTAAAATTTAGTGTTGAGGCCTTTTAAATCCGGCTCTTTTTATTGTACTTGGATACTTTATCCAAGTCCTGGAGGTCTTGGTTTAAAACTACATTTTATCGGCTTAAATTGTTGATATGCTAGACGTCTCGCTGTGGTGGAGTTGTTAGGACTACAAAAACACTGTGCATCGCTGTTACATGTTACATAGAAGAGTGATGCTTCTTCTACTCCATAAACAATATTTGGCAGAGTACAGACACCGACTTGCAGAGAGCACTTTAACCAGACAAGTTTTATTTTGGCCTGCCAAGTAACTCCCGGAATGAACTTTAATTAGCGACAGCTGATGTGATCTGCCTCCAGCGTCATTTGTAATTTTACTGGCAAAAACAACGGTCAGCACCAGCTGAAAATGTGAAGCTAGCTGAATGTTTTGTAAACTGCTCTTTGCTAATAAGATAAAGAGAGAGGAGAGATAACAGATTTGTTTCCATGGGAGCTTAGCACAGTTTGGTGTCAGAACAGAGTCAATCACTGGAATAAACTTATCATTTTTTTTACATTAACACACTGATGAAATGCTAGCAGGCTGGCATTTAGGAGAGCAGCACTACCAGGCTGAGGTGACAAAACACAATCAAGTTCAGTAGATCAAGTCAAGATCAGATTTTGAGTAGTGGTGAGTAAAGTGATGTTGATTAGCAAAAGTGTCCCTTTTAAGTAGACATCACGGCCGCTAGCTGCTGCAAGTTTTGCATTTCTGTTTAAATTTTTCATTTGTCACATCCTTTATCCAGACCCAGCGCATTTTGGTTGCTGATACAAATCTGCAGTATCAGTGTCAAGGAAGAAATCAGTTACAGGCTACATTTACCATTTAGCTGGGATTCAGACCAAAAAACAGCCCTGCGTTAAAACAGTGAAATGGGGCTGTGTTGGTGGGGACGTGTTGTTTAAGTTAACGGCGAGCTTTAAAATGTGATTCAGATTCATGAATTTAAAGCTTTATCGGACATCAAAACAGTATGTAACAACTGCAGACATGATTTTATAACACTGGAAAGTTATCACAGCGGCAACTATTTTATCTTTTGTTGCAAAGATCAAGCAGTAGAAATACTCTACTGACGTTACAAAGTAATCCACCAGGAATTTGTGCTTGCATGCACTTGATTGGCCAACGCAGCGCCTTGCCGGATGACATTGCGTTGCAGCAAAAGTTGAGCCTAGCACAACGTTTTTGCTTGACGTCCCAGCATTGTCTGGCTGGAGTCCTCTGTTTTGGCACCCCCTCTGCGCCAAACCACTGGCTCTATTGAAATGACTAAAAGGGCTGTGTTTCTTTCAGGCAGGGCTCTAGTCAGTTTGAACGAGGCCTTAGGCTAGTTGGACAGGTGCACTTCTTCCTAAAAACGGTACATAATTCAGCTTCTACAGAACCCCAAATTTCCTCCCCAGCTCACTGTTTATGTTTTGAAACACCACTGTGCACAAAGGGATAGGGGTAGAGAGGACAGGAGCTGTGTTCCTGCGATAACCTATAAAGAATTCAGTACACAGATGGGCTGAGCTACCTGCAGTCCTGATGAAACACACTTTTCTGAGTTGTATTCAGTGTCTTTTTCCTGTTACTGTATTGTTTGTTTGGTAACATTGTCCGCAGGGGCTTTTTGTACAGACTCACAGGACTACAGGGGTATGGGAAGCCTCAAGGGACAATATTGGAAAACAGAATAATAAATAACAATAAAAAAAAACAACATTAGATTCAGTTTAGTAAAGTTTGCTTAAAAATGAGAATGTAACATGTTTGCTGTTAAACATGTTTCTTCTGCTGGTTTCAAGCTTAAAGGGGACTTAAAGCCACAATCTGCAATGGTCCACCTAACGTGTGGACTGTAAAACAGGAATACAGAACATAATAAAACATGCCTATGTGTTATCTTCTTACACCTGTGAGCAGCAGGAGCAACAAATTAACAAGCTAGTACACTGCTAACTGTACCCTTTGGTTTCACTGTGGAGTGCTAACAAAGGTGCAAGATTTCTTCTATAATGAAGCACCAGCACATTCAACACATTTCTCCTCAAACATTGAGAGCCAGGTGCAAAACAATCATCCACGGCGAACATATTCATCATAACCACATTCAGGTCTGGTCAGAGGGCACACAGGAGGTCACACTGGAAATTATATGTGCGCTGTGTTTGTTGCTAGGCAACTTTGTCACAATACCCCTGTGACCTTCCGACCCTGCCAAGTCTGGTGTTACTGTCGCCGTCTCACACCCGTATTTGTGTGTGCGTATCGGTGCGTATGTGTGTGTTATCAGAGACCATGGTGCGACTGCCGCATAGCAACTGAGAACAGCTGTGATTTCACTGTGGTCTGGATGAGTGTGTGTGTGTGTGTGTGTGTGTGTGTGTGTGTGTGTGTGTGTGTGCGCGTGTGTGTGTGTGAGAGAGAAAGGGAGGGTTTGTGTGTGTGTGTGTGCAGTCTTGTTTGTGTGCGTTTATGTCCGCGTGAAGCCGCCATCACTGTTCATCTATGCACACACCCACAACAGCGTAATATGGCACACTGTCACTTCCACAGCATGAAAGCGGCATAGACTCAACCAGCCAAAATGCAACCCCTTCACACACACACACACACACACACACTCACACACACACACACACACACTCAACCCTGTTGTAAAATCACAGCCGAAAATAGAGAGCAGAGGGAGCGACGGAGCAGTCATTTCCCTGAAGATCCATTCATGCAAAATACTGTTATTCAAACCTCCCTCCCCCTTATTCAATAATCTTATTCATCTCTCTCCTGACTGCAAAACCAAACACGCCTTGTCTTCTGCTTCCCGGTAAGAGTCTTTGTGCCTGCGTACACACCAGCGCTTGAGTGTATGTGTGCATTTTCTCCGCTCTTCTCCATAAGAGGAATGTCCTTGGCCTGTCCGACCTGTGTGCTCCCACTGAGCCCTCCGTCAAACACCTGGGGCGGGCTCACCCGTGCTGCTCCGGCCAATCAGGAGCCCTGGCAGTTAATGACATCAGTTAGCGGAGGATCTTTAGGACCGACCCCTCGAGGTGATTCGCCTGAGAGAGAGAGTGCTCTTATTGTTATGATGATTAAGTGTTATATGAAGGGCTATCAGAGGAGAGCCCCTTAATGAAAGTGGAGCACAGAGAGCAGAGGCAGCGGTGGCAGAGCTGGTGAGAGCTACAGAGGGAGGCAGGGAGAAATTGAGCCAGAAGCGGAGTTGGGATTGGAGCGATAGAGGGGGAGAATGAGGAGTTTAAGGTGGGAGAAGACGGAGCTGGTGAGAGAAAGGGAGAGCAAGAGGGAGCGCAGGGCTGAATATTCAGCAGCTGTGTCCAGACTTGCTGACTCTGGGCGTTCATGCTCTGAATGTACCATGAGAGGTAGACAACGTGCGCAGGAAACAGCTGTAAAGCAGCAAAAGGAGAAGAAGGCGAGAAGGAGAGAACAGAAGTGCATGTATGCGGAAAAAATGCATACAAATGTGCATGGTTTTGTCAGCTCATACTCTGTTTTTATGCGTGTATCTCTGCAGGAACACAAGCGTGCGAGCGTTGGTGTGTTTGTGCAAGAGTGAACACTGGAGTTTCCCTTGCTGTTTGGTAAAATAATGAAACGCCCTGCCTCAGAGGAAAATTCCATCCTCAGCTGCTCCTACGCTGTTGTAAATCATCGGGCTGGGATGGCCAACGCATTGTGTTGTTTTGTGAATAAACGGGTTGTCGCTTGCCATTTTGTGGCTTTCCCTCATCTTCAGTTAGTGGTTTACTACATTTCCCAGAATGCCTCTTGACAGCCCCTCTCCCCACTCTTTCCCCCATCTGAGAATGTGGCTCAACTTGTTGCTTTTTAGCTACTGCTGTAAGATGCCTGTAGAGAAGAAAAAACCTCTAGAAACCTCTAGAAAAAGTGAGTTCCAACTCTTTAAACACATCATGTCTCATTGCGTTACGGTATGCATGAATGCTGTCACTGGCGAATCCCTCCTCTATGATGGACTGCTCCCAGTGCATGGATGCATGTTTAAGGCTCTAGAAAAAAAGCTGTTGCTCTTAAATCTTGAAAAGCAGAGTCCAAAATCTCATAGCTGTTCATTTGTAGCTGCTGATGAGAAGTCATGTTGTGTTTCGCAACCTGTCTAAAATCCATCACTAAAAAGCATAAAGGGACCAGACTTCCTTCAGGTTTATATGTTTAAAGGTGGATTTGTCATTTGAGTAGCTTCTAGCACACCTAAAAAGATTATTTCCACTGGAGATCTGCAGTGTCTGATTCTGTTTCACAGGCTTTTGCACCCTTACACGAACACGATTATGGAGGAAACACTGGAGAACTTTGTTTTATATGCTGTCTGGTTGAAGGTTTGTCTGCATTCTGTGGTTCAGTTTTTCTCAGGAGCAGTGACTGAAATTAACTTTTCGGCTCACTTAAACAAAAAATTTAACCTGCCAGTAATCATTTTTAACAACCTCGCTACAGCTATGTCTGCTACTTGTACACAAGTAACATTTTCATGTCACGTGTTCATGTGTTCTTCTGTACTTTTTTTTTTTGTGCCGTTTTGTGTATGGAATGAAGTGTGTATTCCTTTAAAACTTGCTCACAAAGACCGTGGATCAAGTGAGCAGACAGGTTTGAAGTTTCTGATGAGACAGAAACAGAAATACTGTAGTGGGAGGCATGTCAATGTTATAAGCCCAGTGAGTAGGTGTGTATGCTTCAGAACATGACTGTTAGAACATGACAGTAGTGTTGTTAATGACTGATAAAAATGAAATCCATTTTTTTCAATACAAAAGCTTTAACTTTTTTCAGCTTCTATAAGCGGGGCGTGACAGAAAAAGTTTGAGAAACACTGGTTTAGAGACACAACCCTTAAGAGAGAGTTATGGATAGGGTTATATTAAAGAGGAACCACAGTCAAATTATTTTTTTTTGCGCTGTATATATAATCGCAGATTCTTGTTGGCATATGACCACAACACATGTGATTGTTCCAACAATTTTTGAAAGTGTCGTTATCCTTTAAGGCTGTACACACAACCAGTGGCCTGAGCTACACTCGGTACTGAAAGAAGTTCAAAGGTGATTCATCATAAATTCTATGTATACAAGTCCTGTCAAATATATGCTCAAGAAAAAAACGCACTAACTTTTACTTAAAATTACTTTTCAGCTATGGATTTATCACTCCAACTCAACTTGAAACAACATGTCCCCCACCTACTCAGCCTCTTACTGCTGTAACGCCCACTTAAACCCTGTTTTGGTACAAAGGTGCATCTTTATGCTCAAGCTTCTGTCAGTCAGCTGTAATCAGATTGTACATAATTTGACAGGTCAGCAACGACCAGGGTTGAAATTCTCTGTGTAATATCCAATGCGTAGAAGGTATGTCTAGACCAACACTGTATGATTGCTTTGATGCAGTGGGGGTTGGCAACAAAAAGAGAGCTTTCCCACAATGCGATACGATGGCATCTGGCAGCACACTGCATTGGCCAATAAAATGCATGCAAGCGCACATTCCCAATAGATTCATTTGCAACGTGAGCAGCCTAGTTCTACTACTTTACTCAATGATTGTCGCGCCGAAGGATACAATCCTGTTAATCCTGCCTCGTAGTATTGAGGTACCACTGTGAAGTTTTGGCATCTGATGAGCCTTCCAATTCATGGATCTACTACTCATGGATTGCATTTCCTCGTCTCAGCTATACCTGTGGAAGCATACGCACAACCACGCAGATCCTTGAAGTTTTTTTTAGAGGCCTGCTTAAGCGTTAGCCTGCCTTTGAGTGGGCATGTTGCTTGTGTTTAGGGTTAATGTTAGAGTGGGTGTGTCTTTGAGTTAGTCTGCAGCCAACAGATGGACAATTCTCAGTTTTTCCAACAAACACTACTATCTCTGGCATTCAGTTGACACCTGGCAGATGGAAACCTCAGACTTTGCTCCAGAGTTGATGTCAGGGAGGAATGAGAGAAGAAGCTGTTAGGTTATACAACAGGAGGTTGGAAGTGACCTCCTAAAGTAATGCAGAGAAAGGATATACAGTTGTTGCACTGGAGCTCAAGCTAATCTAGATCATGTTTATGCTGTCATAAAAGGCTGAAGAAGTAGAGACAGATAAAGTATCAGTTATTCTCCACTTTCCTTTAGAGGTCTCCAGCTAACGAGGAAGCCTCGCCACATATTTTACGCTGGCAGAGAGGATGCCCCCCCCCACTTCTCCCACACATCACCCCTGGCTAGAGGAATGTAGCGGAAAACGAGGGACTCGAGATAGAAGATCAGAGGCCTTAATATGAACCACATTGTGCGTTGTTCTCCTGTTTCCCATCTCCTGTGTTCTCCGCATCAGGAGTGAAACAGCCTTTGATGAGTATCTACAAAGAGATTTGAGACTTATAAAGAGCGGCAATTTAGCCAGGTATGTTATCTTAAGCCTGGTAATTTGGGAATTCAATTCACTCATAGGGGGAGCCGGGGTGGGGGGCTGTGGTGTTTATGAGGCTGACTAGCATCAGGTCTGTGTATTGAAATGGAGAGAACCAGGGCTATCTAATCAATGACTGACCACATCTTAACCCTGGGGTTATCATATCTCCCTTTTGTTCACAATCCATTTCTTTCTACGGCGTGCATGTATGTGAGTGTGCGTGTACTGTAACCATGGATCAGGCCCTGTCTTTCCCCCGAGTTACACATCTAATCACGGCACCATCATCCCTCATCCCTAATTCTGTTGGCAGGTCCTGTCAAACAGCATACGCTGAAAGACGGGGTGACTTTGAAATGCTGCTAATGACCCTAGGATAAAACTACCCTCTGTCTTTTACTCCCACTCAGTCTTTCGTTCTTGTCCACTCCTGTCAATTGCACTCGCGGTCATCTCCTTTCTTATTCCCTGCTACTCTCTGGATCTGCTGTTTTGAAAATGCAAGGGAGAGGGTGTGAGAGGAAACAAGGAATCATAATTTTTTTTTTATTCTGTAAGATGAATCAAACTGGATAGGCTGTGAGGCAAAGTTATTAAGGGCTGATGTGGAAACGAGCTTCTGTCTAAATGTTATTTAACCTTTATCTAAACTGGTCAGCCCCACAGATAAAAAATCTCCTCCATCAAGGAAGGTCTGCCAAGCCGCAGCATACAGGCAAACATAAAAGACTCAGACAGAAAAACACACAAAAACAAAATACAATCACAGCAACGTAGCTTTGAGAGTACTTTATAAGCGCTCCAATAGGCATCACCTCAGCGTCAAACCAGCAGGCTCGTTGCCAAACCTATTTAAATCTTGACTAAACAAAGCAAAGACAGGTCCTTATTGAGTCTGCCACAAGAACCTTCATTAACCGTGTAAACTCACAGAGAGAGCGTTCAGCTTTAAATAAGTTTGCAGCCAGTTCCATGAAGAGGGAGCAGAGTACATGAAGACACTTCTGGCTAATTCAGCCCTGACCTCTGGGACAGATAACTAAAGCAAATTCTGTGACTGCAAACAGTAATTTCCCACCAACATTTTTAGAGATGTAAGAAAACAGAATTAGTAGACCCAGAGTGGCCTTATATATTTATATATAAAACCTCAGCAGAGAATAAGCCGAGCAGTGGAAGAGGGTGGCTGTCAGTTCGAGCGTAGATTGCGACACTGATGACAGACAATCACCGTTTCTTATTATTATTTTTATTGGTGATCAGCAACCAGACAGCATTACTGCCAAATTAACCCAATAAACATACGGATGGCTTCTATCCGACAACAGTATTGTGGCACTTATTGGGAGAAAAACACATGTATAACTCAGAGGTTGTGTTAGACTTTCTCATTGTTCTTCATTTTGACAGACAGGGTCGTAAAACGTCCGTCATAATCTATTATTACCCGTCATTGGATTTTAATAGCATTTCATTTTGAAAAACAACTCGATCACAATAACATTTAATATACAGAACTTACAGATTATGCATTTATAAGGACATGGAGAGCAAAGATGAGACACTTTTCATGTCACCACATGAAGCAGATGAATGATCTTCACCTCCTTGCTGCCACTTGCTTCCCCCCGCAACATTAGCTGCCGCTTGCTGATAAACGTTATCAAAATAACTTGATGTCCTTCACCCTCCACTGCATCAATCCATCTTTTTTCACCTCGTTTATCAACCACAATTCAATTATTAGGCTTTCTAAGAAGAACCTCAGACCCTCAGCTGCCGTGACGTGTTGCGATAGCTAGGCTATGTAGCGCTATAGCTTACAAATCAGACAGAACGCCAGCTAGACAACGAGGTCAATGAGGGCGATCAAAGTAAAAACTACTAGACAACACTTATTAATATGCACACTCGCTACCAACTGGATAAGGGGTACACTACAGGTGGTCTACATGTGGTTATTGACAGTGTGAGTTACTTAACGTTACAGTAGTTTAGTCTTTAACTGTCAAAATTCACCAGAGCAACCACAACTGCTGCAGCTTCCTTCCCCTTTAGCTATGTAGCAAAGATGACCATTGAGTTTTTTATTGTAATGAGTGCACCAACCGGGTACCCATAGTGCACTGCGTTTTGCCATAATTTGCAATTTGCCATCAATTGTCAGCATGCACTCAAAATAGTGTAAGTACAGAAGAAGGCGAATTGAGACACAGCAAAAGAGTCATGCTCACAGTGACAACGCTAACATTTAGCATTTAGTATGGTAACATTTGATATACACAAAGTACGGCTCCTTGAATCTTTTTTTTTTTTTTAAAAAGAGAAGCTATTTAGTATACCCAACGTTTGCTTACACATAGAGTTGATGCACAGTTGATCTGACATGGATGTGCAAATATTCAGACTGCTATCCTTTCAAAATGGTCAGTAGTACATAAATTCCTGATGTAATGTATTATTTAATTGGATAAAACATGCATAGTAACTTCTGAAAGATGCCATATGAAGAGAAAAACATTTGAAACTTACATGCTAGTGTGACTTTTCCTTTTGGTGGCCTGTTTGTGAGTTTGTAAACAGTCTGATTTTTGTTTTGTCAGCATTCAGAACACGTTTCAGTTGACATAAGGTATCTTGTGCAGTGTTAAAAACAGCTTGTAGGAGTGGGAGGGAGGAGTGAAGGATGTAAGCAGAGTTGTATCATCAGCAGAAGCGGTCTAAGTATTGTCAGCAAAGGCAGGCCGGAGAGGACTGTATAGGCTTCTGACAAACTGCTGCCTCACTCCCTTGTCCTTCTATTTTCGCTTTTTTTTAATCCCGCTTTCTCTTCTCAACCAGAACACTTTTGTGTTCTCCAATCTCGTTTCTCTGCCAAAGGTGACCTAATAAACTTCAATCATCTTGATATGCTTTCTCTAGCAAACATGAGGCCGTGCAGCTCCTCGATCACAAACCTCTATCGCCAAGTTTGAGCTCATTCACTTATTGATTCCAATTTCAGCCAAATTTGCAAAAGGCTCAACGAGAGGGTTGCAGAAGCCAGAGAGGGCGGACCTTTGGAACCGGACAGGGTCTTCCAGTGGTTGTTGCCATGGTTTTTTGTTGTCGGGACAAACTGTCGGCCAGTGGCTGAGAGCCTGTGCTGCTGTTTGTTAAAGATAAGTGGAAAAGCCAGAGGGGAAAGAGAAAGAGGGAGACAGACAGACACAGAGAGGGAGCCCTGCTTAACTTTTTTTTTTTTTTCTTGACTGCAGGACACCCAGCTGAAAAACACTCACTACCTCAAAGCTTCATCCACCCTGCTCTCCCGTCAATGTGGGGATCCCGATAGATCACGCTCCCCTCTTTAAACAGTTCACCGAGCCTTTCTCCTTGTGTTTTTCTGACCCGCACCCCTCCCTGCCCGCTATCAAAGCTCTGTTGGCTGTGCACTGGTCGCTTTGATATCTCTCTCTCTCTCTCTCTCTCTCTCTCCTTTCCCACAATATTGTAAAAGAGCACAGAGCGCCAGCAGGGACCCGCTCACTGTCAAAGAGAAAAGACAGGGAGGCCTTAGAGGGAGCGAGGGAGGGACTGGTAGAGGTAGGAGAGGAGGAAAAGGTGGCAACAGTCAGAGAGTGGGTCTTATCTTTTTATCGTTATTACCCTTCTTGTTGGCATCTGGGGTTTAGTAGCATTTGATCAATCTGCTTATTGTATCAGAATTCTTTCAAAACCCTTTTTGAATTTTTTTGGGCTCCGCTTTCAACATTTGTAGGTAATTAAAGTTAGAAAATAACAAATAACAGGTGCAGTCTTGTTACTTTTTCACACCTTGTCCTACAGTTGCTTGAAGTACTGGTGGTCCCAATTCAGAACTACTAAGTTGATAAGCTAATTAAAGTTTAACAATTTGTGTGATTAATGTACACGATGCAATTAGATGATCATTTTACAAGATAGGGCTCACCATTCTGTTGAAAGAGCACATTAAAGGAATAGTTTTATATTTTGGGAAAATGTGCTTATTCGCCTTGTTTCTAACAGTTAAGCTGGGAGGTGATTAGCTTAGCTTAGCATTAAGACTGAAGGAAGTGGGAAACAGCTAGCTTGGCTCTGCAAGTAAAAATTTAAAAAGTTTGAAATGGGAGTAATGTGCAAAAAAACACACAAATTGATACAACATGATAATGCTAAGCTATGCTAAGATTATGCTGATTGCCTCCAACCCCCAGCTGTGCACTGAAAGGAAATGAATAAGCATTATTTCCCAAAATGTTGAACTGTTCGTTTAAAGTCATAATTTTAAAGTATTTTTACGATATGCAATATAGTAGACCTCTGAAATCAGCTGATCGTTTCCCGAGTTGTAGAGAGTTCTGTTTCTTTGAATCAGATGATCTTTAGAGCAGCACACCCTCTGTCGTGCAAGAGCACATTAAAGTTTCATTAGGGCCTTTTGGCTACATTTGTCATTTTAACTTGCAAAAACAATGATCAGTGCCGGGTAAATATGAGAAGCCTGCAACTTGCATGTTTTTTTTACAGTAATTGCTCTTTGCTAATATAAATAGAGCAAGTTAAGACTAACGATACAATAAGAGATTAGTTTGCCTCTTAGCTTATCAAATCTGGGTATTTTAGAACTGGATCCAAAACAAACTGTCCATATTGGCATCTAGTGGTAGACGTGATGATGTTCTTTTTTTGTCACATACAACACATGTTGAATGCCACACCAGGAGAGCACACTAGCTTGACCTGAACAGAGTGACCGAGAAAAGATTGGACCGATCGAATGAGCAACCGAGCGGGCGAATAACTGAGTGAGCGTGCACGAATGTGTGATTGCATGTGGGCCTGTGGTGTGTCATGGCCATTACCATGAAAGTCCAGAGCCCTGGGCCTGGGCTTTTTTTAAGGTTGACCTGATCATTGCAGTCAGTCCACCACACACACACTCACACACTATCCCTGCACTCCACCAAGGGACCTCTAGGCTGCACACACACACACACACACACACACACACAAGTCACCTTCAAGCGTCCACATTCGCAACCTCAGTTTGCTTGCGTGTGTGTATGTCTGAGGCTGATTGTTCGCCATCCTCAGAGAGCGAGGGTGAGCGTGACTTCATGATCGCTGGCTGCTGATGAATCATACCAAAGTTACTTTGTGTTTGCCTGATGCAAATGTCTGTTTGCTTTGGTGGTTAGCCTACTTTTGAGGACGGAGGCTGAGCGTGTCTTTGTGTGTGTCGTCTTGAATTATTCACTGGCAATATTTGATTTCCTTGCACCATACATTACATCTGTCCTTTCTGAGCTTTTGTCTCTAAGTCACTGCATGTATATCCACTTATTTCTTTGTAAAACAGTATAGTGCCGTTCCTACAGCACAAGCAGTGGCCTCATTGATGTGTTTTCTGCTATCATTTTTCAATTTGAAAGTTCTGGGGCTCGGTTCCCCTAAATATACTGTGTATTATGTGCTTATTATCTGCATAGTTGGTTTGCCAATAGACAGAGGGGGTAATGTTTAATCCTCTAGCAGGACAGGCTCTCAACTCAAACGTATAATGTTTAGGGTGCAAATCAAGGGCCTTGACCTATTTTAACAAAGAGCCCATTAATTAAGTTTCTTATACCATTTACATAACAGCTAGGTCTATGCCTGATTTTGTACTTTGTACAATATAAGTTCTAATATAGCTGAAAGACAATTTTCATGATCACTTAATGTCTCAGTAAAGATTTTGAATTTACAATGACATAAAACAGAGGAGAGCTGCCAATCCTCACATTTAAGAGGCTGGAACCAAGACGTGGCTCTCAGGATGACAATGTCGGTCTGTCGGTCGACCGCTTTGGTCCAGAATTTCAACTATTAGATGGATTGCCATTAAATTTAGTTGAAAGTCATGCCATCCCCAGAGGATGTAACCCACTAAAGTTTGTGATTCTCAACATCTATACAATGGATTGGCACACATACATTACATACATTCATGGACCCCCTCAGTATAAATTGTAATAACGTTGGTGATCCCTTCATTTTTCATCTAGTGCTATTGGCACGCCAAACTTAATTTGTCAAAATTAAATTTGTATTAGTATTTACCTCAAAGCACTGCTGCTCCTAAATCCAGAGCTGCTTCAGGCACGGGTAAGCCTCCTCCCATTTGGTGAGATTCTTGCACAGACTTTTAGCCTTTTTGGCAGGTACTCAATCCCCCTCACGTTCATTCATCCTTGAATCCTCACACTTCTGTTTTTATTCTTCAACAGTTCTTCTTCTTCTTCTTCTTTTAAACGTTGCAAAACGTCACCATGTCACATGACCTTAAAACCTGGCAGGAGCAAGGTGGCTGCAGGCACAGAGTCCGACCACCTTTTGCCTGATTTCGTCGCATTTTTCTTTGCAAATGCCGCAAGATCAGTCATTGATCTCAGCTCTCAGACTCAGTAAGGTCACGCAGGTAGAATGTGTCCGACTTGATGCCGCTGTTTTTATACCCCGCCTCTGCAGTCGCCTGCAGCTCATGTTAGACTATCAAGTCGGCTAAAGTCAGCCGCAGTCATCTCGATCGCACGTAACAACGCACCGTCACTAGATGTAACAGCTAATGTTCCACATACTGCCACCTGCTATACTGGAGGGGAATGTAGCAAACATATCAAATACTCCCGAGAGGTTTTTTAAATTTACATTTTTCCTAGACAGGTTAGAAATATATTAGATATATGGGAAAATATTTAAACAGAGGACAGAGACAGAGGGAATGTTAAAATACAGGAGAATCCCAGGAAAAACAGCAGGGTTGACAGGTAGTAATAATAATAATAATAATAATCTTTATTTGTCGAGCACTTTTCAAAAACAAGTTACAAAGTGCTTTAACAAGTTTAAGACTATAAAACACATAAAAACAAATACATGATAAAAGCAAAAAAACTGACTAAAAAGGGACTAAAATACACGTTTGAAGTAAATATAAAATATATATAAAATAGAATAAAATAAAATAAGATCGGGAAAGGCTCTCCTATAAAAGCATTTTTTAAGAAGGGACTTCACTGACTCAGCCGACCTGATTTCCTCGGGCAGGCTGTTCCAGAGCCTCGGGGCCCTGACAGCAAACGCTCTGTCCCCTTTAGTTTTCAGTCGAGAGTCTGGAACAGACAACAGACCTCTGCCCGAGGATCTCAAGGTACGTGCGGGTGTGGATGGGACTAAAAAGTCAGAAATATAACAAGGCGAGAGGCCATGAAGAGCTTTAAAAGTGATCAATAGAATTTTAAAGTCAATTCTAAAACATACTGAGCGCCAGTGTAATGAAGCTAAAAAAGGGGTGATGTGGTCATATTTCTTTGTTCTGGTTAAAAGCCTGGCAGCTGAGTTCTGGACAGTCTGGAGTCGATCAGTAGATTTTTGGGTTAAACAAGTAAGAAGGCTGTTGCAGTAGTCCAGACTTGATGAGATGAAGGCGTGTAAAATGGTCTCGGTGTCCTTAAAAGTTAACATAGATCGAATTTTTGATATATTTCTAAGGTAGGTATTGTGGACATATATAGCTAGTTGATTAGTAGTGAGAATCGCAGGTTAATTTATGATCAATGCTGTCACTATATTTTGCCCATGATAACACAGGTGAATCTGTCATATACGATATAGTAGCAAGCAAGTCCTCTATGATATACTGTATCACAGTACCTGTAATTGAAGAAGAAAAGGTGCCCCTAAAAAGACAATGTCATTTTTCAAAAGCAGGAAACAGTCAGTTACATTATCTATCAGTGTGAAAATCAGTTTTACAGAACAGAAATAAGTGCACTTTAAGCTTGTTTTAACACACTCAGCTGTCAAATGGCCAACAAATGGGAAATGGCGAAGTTTTCCAGAAAGTATAACAGTTCCTGTAGTGACAGAAGTTCGTGTCTCTGATGTAGCACTCAGAGCATCTCAACTGTGAGAAAGTTAAACTAAAACAAAAATGTCAACAGCAATTTTTTGATGAAAAATAAAAGAAAATGATTTGTAATTCTAATTATTAATTAATCGTTTCAGCATTATATTATACCGGCGTCCACAGGCATTGGTGACTATTTCACTTGAACAATACTTAAGGTTATTTAGTTTACTTAGAATGTCTGCTTTTCAAGAACAAACCACTCCAGGTTTGTTCTGGTGAATTGCCAGCCTCTGCACACAGAACAAATCAGTCCTCGGATGGAAAGGCAAAGAAAGCCTGGGTGCTTTGTGTATGTCTGAATTCGTGCATGTTTAGCCGCATGTGTGTTCATGCATGTGGGACTGTGTGGGTTGCCAGGCAGCAGAGAGCAGCAGCCAGAGCCGAGGGGTCATGAGCAGTCCTCTGGGACGCCCTGACCCCTGACCTCTATTCCATAAGTCTTTGCTGCTATAGATGACATTAAAGGAAGACACATTCAGACCTCATAGTATGTGATTGGTCCTGCTCTGCTTCCTTAAAGCCCTCTGGAACCCTGATATTCCCCATATTTGTCGTTGGGGAAAAGCAGGAAATACAGAAAGGGGGGGAAGCGATTTCATGGGCTAAAAATGGAGAATATCACAAGGCTTCCTACAACCGGTGTTGACATATATGTAGCAGAAGTTATTATATCCCAGTCGCTGAGAGAGTTCTCATTTTCTCCTTCTCTCTGTTGCTCTTCCTCTCCCATTCCATCAATCCAGCGTATGTGTAGGAGGGATAAAGGTCGTCCTTTTGTCATCAAAACTCCAGATTAGTTTTGCCTCGGTGCATCTGACTCTCTGCTTTATCACTGTGGCCAGAGGAGCCACAAGGTTCAGCTCACCCCTCTGCAAAGTAATAACTCCTACCAGCTACCATTCCATTCTTCGCCACTATCTCCTACACTACTATTACTACTCCATTCGGGGGTGGCGGGATTATTTTCACGGCACTGGCTTTATTGGGCTGTATAGTGAAGAGTGACAGCAAAGTGAGGAGCAGGAGGATGTGACATGCAACATATGTCACAAGCTGCGATCAAACTGACAAAGTTGTTATAGTCGCTTCAGTCCGCTGAAGCCCAGAGCAGAGCATAAATGTGCTGCTGACAGCATGTCATAAGCCTATCTTGGTTTTATTTTAATATTTTTGCATTGATGTGGTTTTGGGGGTTCTGTAATTTGATGACTTGGGGATTTCTAAAAGTCAGTTTGGCTAATATTGCAACAGACCCCAGTGCACGACAGTGAAATGAAGTACATTATTGAAATGTTGAAAACGCTTGCAAGTCGGACAGAAAAGGCTGCCAACGGGGAATGAAGATCTTCTGAGGATTACGTAAATGTGGCATGTGATTTAGACAAGTATCTGCGAGAGCATGAATGCCGTGTTAGATGATTACGCTGTCAATTAGGGCACATGCATTAGCCTACACCCTCTCCACTCTCAGAGGAGTTTGTTAACCTTCTCCCCTCCATGTAAACACTGGTGGCCTCTGCCTCCAGTTACAAAGGCTTCAGAGAGTTCTGAGCTGGCCAGCGGTCAGCAGGGTTACATCAAGGTCAGTGATATTTTTGAAAATTAACACTTCTGGGTTTGCGTTTAGTCTCATCTTTAAAAACAAAAACACTCAAATTTGATGGTTGATTGCCAAAGGAGTGTCTTTGACAACTATTAACCATGTTAATTGGAGCACTATTAGCTTTTGAATTTGAAATAGCACTTTCTTAACCCCTCCATTCTTTTTTTGCAGACGACAACAAAGTGGATTGACATATTGATTTTAAAAATGTTTTGCTTTTAATGGTGCACCATTGTTAGCTGAGGCTCGATAGGGCTGGAACCAAGAAGCACACTTAGGATTAGGACCTTTAGGCTTGTCAATAGACATGCAGTGACTAAACAAGTCCTGGCAAAAACATAATTGCTCCAAAAACAAATTCAGAAATCAGATTTAGATTATGGGGGAAACTGGTTTGCAAATGTAAGTTAGGTGTATTATCTCAAAATTGGGACTTTTTGTTTGATTGTTGTGTAACGACTGCCTGCCAGCATGACTGCAATGTGTCCCTTAGTGATTCTGAGGAGCTAGAAGGGATACTTCTGGGTTCATTATTGATTTATTTTGCGATTTGTTTTTCTGTTAAATGAGTTCTGTTAAATATTGGGAGGAAAACTTGACCTTGGCCTTGGAAAGTTTCACAAAACATTCCAAACATCAGATCCCTTACTAGCTTTTTTTTAGAGCCTTCAACTTTATCACTAGGGTTTAAAGATATAGTCCAACATTTTAGGAAGTACACTTATTTGCGTTCTTGCTGAGAGTTATATGAGAAGATCGATACCACTCACGTCTGTAGATGAAAATTTAAGCTAGAGCCGGGAGACGGCTATCTTCCCTTAGCATAATGACTTGAAACAGGGGGAAACAGCTAGGCTGCCTGCATCCCCCTATCAGCAGCTCTAACGCTCATTTATTAACATGTATCGTTTTTTAAATTTGTCCAAAAGCTGATGTGTAAATATGAAAAGTACTGGATGTATAGGATAGGGGGTCAGGTACCAGACTGTTCCTTGTCACTCCCTCTCTTATCCTCACTGTGAGTGGAGACTCTGCTAAGCTAACTGGCGGCTGGTGGTAGCTTGACACAGCACACACGAGAGTGGTATTGATCCTTTCATCTAACTAAAGAAACAAAGGGTATTTCCCAAAAAGTTAAAATACTCTTTTAAATCTTAAGTAAACACAATGTGTCTTGGATACAA
The DNA here is from genome assembly GCF_021292245.1 of Micropterus dolomieu. NCBI lineage: Eukaryota > Metazoa > Chordata > Actinopteri > Centrarchiformes > Centrarchidae > Micropterus > Micropterus dolomieu. Next base: position 7,242,612 of record NC_060159.1, read on the forward strand.
TCCATCTCCATAACAGCTGAGTAAGCTCCATCTGCTGACGAAGACCATTTGATAGCATTTAAAAGGGTAGTAAGTGGACTCAGTCAGAATTGTTTTGTGAAAGTCAAATAAATAGTAAAAGAGACCAAAGTTGCCAGAAAATGTGGGATGTTTTTCCTCAATAAATCACCTAAACAATTAACTGATTTTCGAAATTGTTGCAGATAAAATTTTTCTGCTGATCGATTTTTGTTATAAATTTATCCTCTAATCTGCTAGATCTGCTATCATTTATAATAATGTTACTGAATAGAGTGCTGTTTCACTTGTGGAGTAGAGTGAATGTTCTACACAGTTCGCACTGTAATTTTCAGCCTTTGTTACTTCTTATGGAACCTATATTCATGGCAGCATAATAATAGGAACAATCTGACTCTAAGTGTTCATGAATGGGGTTTCAAATGGAGAAAGCCATTTACTCTAATTGAATGGCGTCTTTTAAAGTCAGTGTTATCAGGGTGCACAGTGCAAACAGAACCGGTGTGGTGCCAGGGTCACAGCGAGGAGAGAGAGAGAGACACCGTACAGATTACAGCTGCTTTAAATCGCTTTGGTATGCACAGACACTTGGATGGAGAGTGTACTTACCGTCCGATGCACACAAACACACACACACACACACACAAAAACACGGGGGGGAAAAAACACATGCACACGCTAAGCCAAATGTGGACATGCCAAACAGAGATGAACACAAATCAAAACAAAGCATGCAAACACAAAAGAGATCCAGAGAATGAAGAAGACAGAGAGAATAGCACAGTCCCATCTGTCAAACAAATGCGAGGATGCTTCTCACACACACACACACATAAACACATTCACACACACACAGCAGACATCATTTAGTCTGAACTTGAGCGATATCTGCCTTTGTCCTTTAGCAGTTGGTCCTGAGGGGCCGCTGTAGAAGTTGCATGAAAGTTTGTTTAGAGCTGAGCAAGTGTGTTAAGCTTTATGAGAGCCCATGGGAGACATGGTGGCATACACACACACACACACACACACACGTGCATGTACTCATACACACACTCAGGCACGAGGCTTGGGCGGCAGCTCGCGCTGGCCCCAACCAAGTGAGGAGTTTGTTGTCATAGCAACAGTAAAATGAGATGACTTTACTGTCAGCCGTAATGTTTCATGGCCCCCTTGCCGCTATGGCAACATAACAAGGAGGAGGAAGAGGAGATGGAGAGAAAGAGAGCATCAGAGCCATCTCTGCATTCCAGTGGACTCCTACAAGGAACAGTGTCACTACGACGCCCTCACTTCCTTCCTAAGACAAACACACATACACTGTGACAAGCCTGTCAAACACATGCATGAGTACACACACACACACACACACACACGGAAAAGCCTGTCAAACACCCTTTCCATCTCGCCCATCCCTTTGATTATGAGCTGACTATTTTCAGCTACGGTCTTATCGTCACCGGAGCAATTTGAATTCATTACGCTCAATGTCAATATTGGTGCAACAACGCTGTACATCAGACAGGTACAGCTTGTTGAATGAGTGTGCGTGCTGTCAGAAAGTGTGAGAAGTGAAAAGAGGGGAGAAGTGGAGAGAGAGGAGATCAAAGACATCCAGCTCCGCCGTGTGTTTCCAAGAGGTGGAGAGAGTCAGATGGAGCAGCGGGGTGACTGTAGGCTGGCCGACAATACGCGGCGCAACAGCACAGCAGCTATACATCACAATTCTATATTTAGCTGCGTCCTTCCACTACGGCCTATCAACACTGTTAAACAGAGTTATCGGTGCTGGTAGAAAAGTGGGAAAAACAGAAGGGGGGGTGGGGCGGGTAGGTGGAAGAGCGACAGACACAGGGAAGAGAAAAAAAGAGACAAGCGTCAGAACGAGAGAGGAGCTGAGTTGTTTTGCTCTGTTGCCATGGTGACTCGACGGCCGGAGTTGTAGTGAACTGACAGTTGTCACGGCACAGTGGGTTGCCATGGGTGACAGCTGTCAGTCAATCACGCAGAGTGAGGGGACAGATCGGCTGATGATCACCTTGGATTAGAGAGGGATCGCACCACACAGGGGCCAGCCAGAACATATCTGGACTTAATCCCCATGTCCTAATGGTGTGTGTGTGTGTGTGTGTGTGTGTGTGTGTGTGTGTGTGTGTGCGCGCGTGCGTGTGTGTGTGTGTGTGTGTGTGTGTATTCATCAATGTTTGCATGTGTGCGCTTTTATTTAACCCGTTTGTTGATGCTGTGCGAGTGGACAGGAATTTGTGTGCATGCAAATTTAGGTTAGCGTTTTCACGTGTGTGTGTGTGTGTGTGTGTGTGTGTGTGTGTGTGTGTGTGTGTGTGTGTGTGTGTGTGTGTGTGTGTGAGTTAGCACATGTGCATACTAGCGTGTGTTTGTGTCCAGACTCTGAAACGTGTTCACAGGGTGAGTGGAGCAGATTACATTTAGCTATAGCTACTGCTGCCTGGGTCCTTCCCACAGCTGTTTGAGCTAGAGGACAATCAAAGGCCTGGTTGTTAGCCTTCTGATTGTGGTGTGATGCGCAGCCCCAGTCCCCTTCAATTAGCACACTCTGGCTGCGTCTAACGAGCACAACATTGCTTTTATGTTGGGAGAATAATGGTCTGATTAGAATAGGGATGGATTTTAACTCACACTTATGTTTGTTTCTCTCTGTTCTTTGCAAATCCCCCGACCCTGATCATCTCTTCTCACAGATCTCCAGATGTGGAAGTAACTCTCACCAATGGACACTATTTGTAATGTTGTAAATCAGCAGTTAGTTTATTCTGTTTATTCTGCGCCCATTCAGCGCTCCAACCTGAACAATTACGTTTTCTCCTCCTGTAGAGATGTTAAAAGTATTTAAATATTAAACAACATATTAAACAAAATCCACTTTTTCATGTCTTTTCAACCTATGTGTCTGTCCCCGGTGTGTCTCCCAAACTATGAGAAAAAAAACATCCTCTCTTTTTTTCTCCTGCTCAGTCTTTCAGAAAATGTGTGTGCAAGTACGCCGTTTGAATATGCCTCCCTTCTTGATGTCATGAATGGACCTGCGTAGCATAGGACCTCCTCCAGCCATTCAGCGCAGTAGACAAACCTTCCCACTGAACACACCACTCAACCCAGCCCAACGTCCAAAACAACACCAATCGATTATTCCATCGAGCTAAAGTTGAAGGTTGTTCAGTATGTCTCACAGAAAGTGCTTTTACGGTTATAGTTTCTGGTTTTCCCTCTGATGTCAGGCTGCTCTGCCTCAACTCTCTCTGTGATTTACAGTTGTTTCCTGATGAAAAAATGCAGTAACAGCTAGCTGCTGCTAACTGGAGATGTTGTCAGGTGGCTCTGCCTGACACAGAGGTCCAAAGCTTCTGTAGTAATGTTAGAGGAGTAAACTAGCAGCAGCTTCTGTTAGCAGTAGTTACTAACTGGTGACTAACAAACTTTGTAAATCACCGAAAGTTAAGGAGAGCAGCCGGTGGACATCAGGGGGAAAACCGGAAAATAATTTCTCCATAAAATATGATCCAGTTTCACCAAAACCAGTGAATAAAGTTATAAAGCTGTGTTTTTCAACTAATAGACCTTTAACACTGTTCATATGTTATGACAGCAACCCCGTGTAATGTCAATACTTTGCTGGTACTCTAGTAATTAGAGGGTCGTTGTACAAGGCAAGATTTCCTCAACCAATGAAGCACTAAATTTGCCATCCCAGTCAGAATTGGATAGAAAGCCCCAGAGAAAAATGATGATGTATACTTTTCCCCTCTGATCTAACAGCCTAATTGGGAATGTGGTCAAAATCTTGTTGCGTGTCTCCACCCGTTGGCCTTTAACAAAAATTAAGGCTTTGTGTGAGAAGCCAACTGAATTTCACAAGCTGACCTCGTTTCTTTTTTCTCCTTCTCCTTTTTCTCTTTCGCTGCTCCTCCTTTTCTCCACCCCTGCGCTCTCTTTTCCTCCCTCCTTCTCCTCTGCCCCGTCTTGCCCTCCCCTTTCTCCTGTCTCTGCCGTCTCCCTCTCCAGGAGCGAGCCCTGGGCTGGATGGGACCCACCATGCCCCCCAGTAAGAAGGCCCAGAGCCCCAGTAGTGGAGCCAGTGCCTCGCAGGGTATGAGCCCGCCGTACCGGCAGGGGGACGCTGCCACAGCTGCATCCGAGGCCGAGGCAGCTGACCTATCCCTTTCCCTGTCCGCCTCCTTCTCCAAGGCCGAGGACGAGGAGCTCACCAGCCTCTCCTGGCTCCATGAAAGCACTGACCTCCTCAACAGCTTCAGCCACTCGGGGCTGCGTAGCGTCTCCCCCCTCCAGGACCCAGACGGTCAGCACCCACGCTCACCCTCCTCCTCGTCTCCCTCCCTGGATGACCCCCTGCTCGGCGATGCACACTCCGCGTACGACTTGGCAGCAGGGGCCAACCGAAAACCGCCATACTCCTTCAGCTGCCTGATCTTCATGGCCATCGAGGATGCGCCAAATAAGCGGCTGCCTGTCAAGGATATCTATGGCTGGATCCTGGAGCACTTCCCTTACTTTGCAAGCGCCCCCACAGGCTGGAAGAACTCAGTGCGCCACAATCTGTCACTCAACAAGTGCTTCAAGAAGGTGGATAAAGACCGGAGCCAGGTAAAGGCGTCAGTTGCGTAAAAAAAATTTCAAAATATTTACCTTCTCTCAAGCCAAGGGAGGGGTATTGATCATCAATACTTTTTATTACCAAACAATGTTGTTGTGAAAGTTGCAATGAGAGTCATTTCAGTTCATTTATTATTCATTGATCGTATTTCCTGACCTAATCAGCAGTTAGCAGCGGTATTGTTAAAATGTAATGAAAATATTTTTTTAAAAACTACTGATACATACTCATTTCATCAAGTTTTATATTGAAAACCACAAATAACATTTCCAGCACTGTGCACTTTTTTTTGTAGGAACATTAAAATAATTCCGAAGTCCCCAAATCATGCAAAGAGCTAAAAGTGAACTTACCTAGCATTTGCTATAAATTAGTGGATGGTAGTCACAAAGTGCCCTCTTTCACAGCATTTTCTTCGATCACGTGTCCCTCAGCACTGTTACGGGCACACTCTAGACTGTCACTGCCTTCCACCATGTTCTCATTGACCCAAAACAAACCCCCATTTCATGCTGCACCTGCGTCTGGGAGACTGACTGCTAACTTGGTTGATGCAGTATATACCAGAGGGGTTTACAAAGCGCGCTAATCGAACACGGTTTTAATGGTAACTCAAATTTGAAAAAGTAATACTGTATTGGTCCGAATATAAGACAATTTTTTTTCTCCTGAAATTCATCTTAAAAACTCAAACGCGTCTTGTTTTTGGGGTCAAGCACTTTAAATGCTAATATACACCCACAACAACAGATGGCGCCAAATATCGGCAAAGCGCATGTTGCCCTCCCGACTGAAGCATGTCACGATATCACTGAAACATGGAGAGAAACAGCGATCGTGTCAAACAAAGTGGCTCAAAAGTAACCAAGTTAACCAACAGCTGAGGAGGAGTTATGATGCCAATTTTAAGATGGTGTTTTTTTCACTGAGATGGACAGCCTTATTGGTATTAGAAATACCAGTAGTATATAACAGTTTTTGTCTCCATTTTTATAATATTAACTGTAAATATCACAAGCCAATGCATTTTATTTCGTGGTAATTTAATTGTGACCATTGTTATTGAAAATGTTATTTTATTTAAAAGATGTTAAAAACAACAACCTACCTTATATTCAATGTGTTTTTATTAGAATTATTTTGAAATAAAATTATCGTCTTTATTATTGTCTTAAATTGGTCTTAAAAAAGTATCTTTCCAAAAATGAGTCTTGAAAAGGACTAAACTTCGGGAATTTTATCGAAGTTGACTTCTGGGTAAAATATGGCACAGTTGCACAATAAGGCCATAGTAAAACAAAGGGTGTACTCATCCATATGATTCTATAATTTCAAAAAAATTCTAATTGTTTTCATCCCCATAGAAAATACTTATACTAATTGGCCAATTAGTTTGTCCTAGATAATCCTTCCTCGCACACTCAGGTAAAGAACATTTCAAATGAAGCCCAGCCTCTATTCCAACCAGTGCAGGGATTTTTAATCACTTTTCATCTGTCATATTCTGAATGCTTACATGTAATAACACTGCAGCTACACGGTAAATACGCAGCCCATTATTCGCTCAATCGTGTGTGGTTATAACTTATTTCACAGCCAGACAGTTATCAGAGGTTTGCAGGCATATCCAACTTGAAGTCAAACATATTCTGTATTTTGTCTACAGCTGTACCAGATTCGGCCTTATCAATAGTTGATGATCTCTGCTTTCATAGTTCTCTTTCACTCAGACGTTCTGCGCTTCCCCAGTGGGAACACCATTTCGCTTTTGATTTAAGTCTTGATACAGTCTTTTATACTGGCTTTCTTATCCAGATTTTACTCCATTAAAGACTTGGGGTAAACGGGGGAATGAATCCCTCACTCAATTAGTGCTAAATTAATACTGGAGGATTTAATAACACAGATGCCAGCAGACTTTAGATTTCATCTTGCCCGAGGGTGTTGGGGGTGCGGGACAAACAGCGAGGATCAATGCAAGCTTTGCATGTTTGCTGATTGAGATTATACTGGAGGATATGGGATCTCTTTATGCTTTCCTTGACCAGCGTGTGAACCTGAACCCTTCCTTTTGAGTGAGCTGTGTGTGTGTGTGTGTGTGTGTGTGTGTGTGTGTGTGTGTGTGTGTGTGTGTGTGTGTGTGTGTGTCTGTGCACACACCCTCACGCTATGCTGTCATCTGGCCCTTGACTACAACGGCACAGAGTTTCTCTTGTATACATATCTCCATAGTAACTAGGTTGCAGTTGACATAAAAGTATGCTGTTGCTGTAGCAACGGAAAAACTGATTTGGCTTTACTGACTTAGGCGTGTGTGTGTGTTTGTGAAAATATGTGCATGTGTGTAAGAGCTTAAGATGGGCACTGAGGTGCTGAGTTGTGGAGAATGAGTATATGTCCTCATCTTGTGTTATCTGCACATATGTACTGTGTGCGTGTGTGTGTGTGTGTGAGTGTGTGTGCGTGTGTGTGCACTCGTGTGTGTGTGTGTGAGTGTGTGTGTGTGTGTGCACGCGTGTGTGTGTGTGTGTGTGTGTGTGTGCGTGCATGTGGAGCAGCATGTGTAGAGGTGATTTTGGCAAGGACAGCCTGTCTTGTCTTCCTGTCACTGCACACCGTTTAAGACAGCACGCTAATTAACCCTTCAAACCCATTCCCCTCTCTCGCACATATACACGCGCACTTGCAAACACACGCAGGGCATGTCTGACACACAAACAAATAAGTGTACACATATACACACACTTGCAAGCACGCATGAATGCTTAAAAGTGCTCACACACATGTGCGCGTGAGCACTGTGTCGGTGTGGAAATGAGGGCACATCTCTGCAGACTCCTACTCTACCTGCCAAGTGCCGTGCTTTATCTGAAGCTGCAATTACAGAATCTCTGTAATTTCAGTCAGACTTCGCCATTCAAAGCTTTTCACTGAGAATATCTGCATGTGAATACTCCTTTTTTCTCCCTGCTTTGCCTTCTCCTACACCTGTTTGTCTCTCCAAACTGAGCATGCAATTACAGGTTCTAAGATATTTTCTTATGTTTTCCTCATTTCTCACCGTGGAAAATAAGAAAAGGATTTGGTTAAGGGGAGGTCAAGTCATCGTTGTGAGGGATGGATAGAGAGACACACACACACAAGGAGAAAGGAGGAGACGTGGCTTACTGTGAACGCACCAAATCATATTTCCATCAATTTACAGAGGTGGAGATTAATATGACAGTGGCCTATTTGTTCCAGTGACTGTATTTCTGGGTCATATCCAGGCAGATGACAAGATGGGGACTAGTTTAGATAAGCTTGCTGCTCTGTGTATGTGAGTGTGTGCATGTCTGTGTGTGTGTGTGTGTGTGTGTGTGTGTGTGTGTGTGTGTGTGTGTGTGTGTGTGTGTGTGTGTGTGTGTGTGTGTGTGTGTGTGTGTGCGTGTCAGTCTTGCGTGAGATTGCAAACTTGTGAGAGAGAGAGAGAGAGAGAGTCCCATGGTTGCCATGGCTTTGTTTACAAACAGGATTCTTCACTGTGCTGAATGACATGCCTTAATGACAAGTGTTGTTGCCCTCAGACTTCTGGATCAGTGCTGAAGATCAGTGTTGTAACAGCACAACACAAACACACACACGACCAGTGATATATTTCAAAGCCTCTTATGAAATCACACCAGAGACAACAGACAGTTTTGTAATCTAAGACTCACTATGAATTCTCTTGGTGTTGCACCTAAGTGTGTCGCCTCTAACTTAACTTGCCCTATTCAGAAGAGAGGCGTCCTTGATTCTTCTACATTTTAACTCTGAGCTTTGTACTGTAGCAGGAGAGAGCTTAGATTTGTCTGCTTAAGGTGTTTGTTTTTTTGACATTAATTTATCAGCAGGTCGCTGCCACTGATTTTCTCTCAAATCACAGACACATTAATGATATACAGGGTGTATTGTTTGAAAGACTGCACGTGGAAGAACACTTGCATGCAATTAACTACTTTACTAAACAGTACATTACTTTAAACTAAACAGGGAATGAAGGTGAACAAGAAAGTAGACTTATGCTGGTGAGCTTTATGATAGATGTAACTTTAAAGCTGCACTCATCAATATATTCACAATAAAAAAGGGTCAGTTTACCATATGCAGTATGGAAGGGCTCACTCAAAGTGACAAAACGACAGAGTACCCACCTGATTGGTGGTGGTGATGGTGCAATAGATAAGATTATGCCTTTGGTGTGAGAGACCCAGGTTCAATCCCCCACTGTGACCCATCTACCATTGTGTCCCTGAGCAAGACACTTAACCCCTAGTTGCTCCAGTGGCGTGCGACCTCTGACATGTATAGCAATTGTAAGTCGCTTTGGATAAAAGCATCAGCTAAAATTAATAAATGTAATGATTCAGTTTTTTAGCATCTTTCAGCTCATTGTTTTGTTTTTACGGTCTGCAAAATTACAGTTTTGGTTCACTCTCACCTCTCCTTAACCCCATTATCAGCCACAAAAGGGAGATTTTTTTAAGGAGAAAATGCTACTGTACGCCACCTGTCCAGCACCAAACAGCAGACAGAAAGAGTTAGCAACTAGCATGTAAACATAGTGGAGCATTTAGAAGCCGATGAACCAGATATTTGGGAGTTGGTGGCGACCAAAACAGACCTTAAAGGAGAGAAACATGACCCCAAATATAATCTACTGTTGCATCGTGTCTGCTGGATGGATGTGTAAACAGCCAGTTGTTTGCTAACATGTTAGCCATATCTTTATAAGGTGATGGTAATTCCAAGTTAATACAGTTAATACTTCTTTAATAAGCTATAAAAAGGTATGCTACTGGCTTTGTTTTTGTAAAAGTTTTTATTATCTTGTTTAAAAAGTGTACGACATATTTGTTCCTGTCACTGTGAGTCATGACTATGAGGAAAAGTCACATACCGTTTGTTTTAATGTTGCCTAAGGGAAGCAATTTAAACATCTGTAAGACTGGTTCTTGGTACTGCCCTTGGAGAACTTTCATGGATGTGAAAATTATGCCACCGTGACAAGCTGTGGAAGAGCCAAAATCCAAATGACCTCACTGACATTATTTGCTAAATGACAACATATCATAGCTGCTTTGGAAATTGCTTACATTGGACCAGGCCCAGTCTGTGTCTCTCGTGTAATCATTGCTTTTGCAGAGACTTTATGAGCATTTCTGATTATATTTCAGTCACAGAGTAAAGTTTGGTTGAAGGAATGGAGTTGCACATTGTGAGATTGGTTAAAAATGTACTGTGAACCAAATGGATTATCTTTTCATACCAGCAGGACAGTCTTTGGGGTATCTGGAAATGTATGCAGTGTTGGCAAATGACCTGCAAAGTTTGCCCTGTGTTTATCTTTGAGGAGTTGAGACTTACATCTGTGATTCAGTTGTAATAGCCAATGCAAAAGACTGAAAAAGTACAAATGACAAGCACATGAGAAGCACAAACTGGGGCAAACTTTGGCTTGAATAAAAACCACGTGGGTAACAGGTTTGGTACTTGTGGAAGAAGAAGTCAATCCAACACCTGTAGAAAGATGAAATTTCCACATAATACCCCACTTGGTTTTTCTATGTACTGACAAAAATACCCTGTTGTCCAACCAACATGTAACTTTTACACCCATCTCTTTGTCCCGTTCTTTGTTGTCAAATGGTCTTCAACAAGAACAGAAGTGGCCTGTGTCAAGCGACTTCATCAGAAGAAATGTCCCCCGTCTTCTTCTTCTTTTCCCCCTTTCTGCCTCTTTCCTCTTCAAAAAGCTCTGTGTTCCACTCCCTGTTAGAACATTTGCGTCCACTGCTGTAATTCTTGTCTCCCTGCTTGCGTATTACAGTGACGCTCCTGCTTCATTTCTGAGCAGCAGACATATTGTTTTTCTTCAACTGTGCTTAATCTCTGAATCAGACATGTATCCGGTCCATGCTGCACTTTACCTACTGTATACTGTATTATTAGTTCTGTATATGTACAGTAAGTAATGACGGAGCCTTGTATTGCAGTTGTACTTTAGATAGGTTGTATAAACATGTGAAAATGCTCTGGACAACAAAGCTTGTTATGCAGATGCCTTGCATGTTTCTCTGCACAGAGTGGCAGCTCTGTGCTCTCTGTGTGTCATATGTCTTTCTTAATCTCATTTCATGACTGAGTTGAAAACAACATTTACTTTCTCCTCTCATTATAGCCAATATGAACTGTTTAAATGGATCTCTACAGCATATAAATGCCATTGTCAAATATCATTAAACGATTTAAAGCTGTAGTTTCAGCAGTGGACAGTATAACAACTGTTAGAATATATTTTCATTAAATCCCATAAAATTACCAAAACCAACAATACAAATGTCTTTAATAATAATACCTTCTGACCTATCTATACAGTCCATGGCACAGATTGCTAAGTACAGCGGGGCACAGTAGTTTTCAACATTACTCACACAGGAGGAAGTAGTGTGTTTGTTAGGGACTATTTTCAGCAGCGGATTGATTTACATTTGGCGCTCTAGTGAGTATTTATTGTACCAGGACAGTGTATGTGGGATTGACCGTGAAAAAACTACAGTGGCCATGGTTATTGTAATAAAGCAATATGTCAGCCACTGGAATGGAGTGGCTCATTTATCTGTTTAAATTTTTGTGGAGCTCTATGGCCAGTGGAATAAGATAAACCAGGCTATGGTACACACGCTGAACTTGTTGGCATTAATTTGTTTTGTTTTTTTGTTTTGGTTATTTTATGGGATTTGTTGACAATAAGAAACATATAGAATGTTGTCAGCCTTGAAGTTGGAGTTTGTTTTGGGTGATGTGCCTATTTGCATTTGTGCTGAGAGTTAGATAAGAATACGATGGCTACCTCTCTCATGTGTGTCCAACAAATATGAAGCAACAGCCATTAAAGTTAGCTTAATTTAGCCTATAGACTTGAAACACAAGAAAGCAGTTAGTAGAGAGACATGAGAGTGGCATCAATCTTCCCATCTAACTCTCTGCAAGAAAGTGATTAAAATTACCCATTGAAGCATTGGTTAAATTTACACAGTAAATGAGTTAGGATGAACAATGCAGTACTCTTAGTATTGCCTTCTATGTATTTTTTGTGGATTAGTTGTCTAAAATGAAGTGAACTGTCCTAGTGTATTTTAAGTCTTGATATACAGTATGTGCTATGCTTTATGGTAAATGTATATGTGAAAACATAACAGTCCACAGGAATGCAGTAGCAGTAGTATAGTGTTACTAGCGGGGTCAGTGGCAGCAGGACTTTAATATCTCCCATTTCCAAGGGAGACCAGCCCCCACAGCTTATATAATACAGGAAACAGATGTTGGCAACACACAATCATCTCTCTCTCTCTCGCCTTTGTCTACTCTTTCTTCCCCTTTTGTCTTTTACTCACACTGACGTGTCCCAGGCAAGTTACAGTACGTATGTTTTATCCATCACGAAAATACCTGTATATCGCTCAGCATTCTGCAGTTTTATAACATAGCAGCATATAAAAACTGCAGCTTTCCTCATCAAAACTACTACAAACTGGTGGAGTGACACAGATACATATCATTAAATCCCTTTCTTTTAAGTGTAATATTGCTTAAACTTGCAATTTAAAGTCTAATCCTAGTCAGTTTGAGTTTCATGCTGTAAGCTTTTTCTGAAAGCAGGGGTTAACATTTAGAGTTGTGGATTATTTGTTGTGTAATGCTGCTCTTCAGCTGCGAGCGCTACATTGACGTGGCTGTTTTCCAGCGCATAGATGCAACACAAATAAACCCATCATCCAGAAAATAGTGCTCATATCAGAGGAGTGAGACCAGATGGGATCAAAGGACGGAGAGAGGAAATCATATAAATGGAGATCACAAACACAGTTTCAGGTGAATGTCAAGACCACAGTCCTCTATCACCTGCTTTTACGCTGTAAGATCCCTTGTGAAGGTATCCTATTTTTAAAATCGGTGTCATACTATATCAAAGTTGAACCCCACTGAAAACTTAAAGGCCGTCTCTGACCTCAAATACTTTTTGTGATAATCGATTTTGAGACATGCTGCCTTTTCTCAACTTTGCGAATCTGTCAGAAAATGAAAAGTCCAATTCACCTCCTCTCGCTTTCAAGCACAGATGATGCCTGTTGCCAAGGCGACCGCTATAACCCAGGTGACAGACCCTTCCTGTGAGCTGCACCCTGTGATTGGCCTCTCGACTCGGTGGGGGGGGGTCTACAGATTGAGCATTTTGATTGGCTGGCTGGTTGGCAGAGGCAGGGGCCCCGGCAGACAGATATTCTGCAGCATTGATTTAATCGGCTGGCAAGCGGGCAGACAGTAGGCACACACACACGCATATATATACACACAAACGGCTGGCAGGCTGGAGGTGCAAGGGGAAATTTGGCCCAGTGGGGGTCACCTCTGTGGGAGCGAGCGTATGTGTGTGTAATATCATGCTCTCCGGGAGAGGCGTTGCTGGCAGTAATAGAAGCACTCCCAGGAGCAGACCATGCTGGGTAATATCACACTCCCTAGGGAACTCACCATACACACACTCACCCCCCTGCCCCACCACACATACACACAGCAAAACATGGCACATATGGCCCATGTTCAACACGACTAACATACTAATGCAAAGATCTAGACTGGGTTACGGGAGTTTGGGGTTCACACACGCATCCTATTAGCTTCTTGCATTCTTACAAGGTCAGGTGCTGTAGTGAGTGGTAGCAGAGATTTTGACTGATTCACTGGACATCCTGGGATCAGGAGACACACAGAGTGCCCATTGTGGCTCTGCATGTCTACACTCATTAGGAATTATATAGTTTGTACTGTCATACAGTATATCAAGGAATTAGTCAAATAAAAAAGTCAGATGTCAGACAAGAATGTTAGGGTTTGTTTGAGACATTGCGGCACGTTGGATGTTCATGCTTGTGTTTTCATTTTGAAATGTGTCCTACGCTTGCAGTTAACATTTCAGCTGTTTCCATATTAAAGTTTGGTTGGTATATGTGACAGCACTTACAGTTAACGGCGGAATACAGTAACTTAATAAAGTTTATTGTAACATGTTTCAGTGTAGTTTAGTTGTTCCCAACTTAGGAATCAGGGTTTAAGTGAAAGGTATAAATAAAAACCTTCCTCTTTTAGTCCTACTTACAAACATAAGAATACAAACAAAAAAACTATACCTCTTTTGACTAAAAACACTTTTAAGAAAGCTCTATACATCTCTTAAGTTGGTTAAGAACAGCTTTTTGGGGTCTTAGATGGCTGCAGTCCAGAAGTCCGCAGGAGAGCGCACACCTTCAGAGACAATAACCACTATGTGAAGCTGCTGCCTTCTTGTAAGGTGTCAAACGCACATTTGATAGGATGTTACAAAACTTTGTTTTTAACTCCTTAGGGGTGCAAACATTCTATGTGAGCAAATGCCCTAATATTAATCCATATTTAAGTATCAGCAATATAGCCAAATAAAATATTTTTTTATGGCATGAGTTAAGGGCTAGTGGTGATATTAATGATTTGAAATGAACTTAAATGGTTATTATAATAATATTAATAGGCTTACTGGAAAAAAAAAAAAGTTTTTTTAAATAAGGAACAATGGGGCAGACATATGGTACATCGTTGTTCTGATTGGCTATGCCTCATCAGAGCACCCATGGTCAATCATGTGACCACAAGAGCTGCTCTTAAAGATTACACATATACCTATACAACTTAGGAGTAACTTGCTTGATAAATATGTTTGAATTTTTCGAACTATTTCTGCCATCCAGTATCAGAGAGTTGTTTATTCTCTTGAAATACTGAATTATTTACCAAGAAAAACAGAAACATGTCTTACCAGAAGTAGTGTCCTCCATCGCTCTTGTCACTATGTTTTAGTTAGAATTTTTCATTGTGTAAGACAAATGCTATTTACCTCCACTACATTTGCATGGTCTCTCAGCCTGGGCAAATATAACTTCAATTTTGTGAATTTTTGACTGATCCACTGAATCAGGGGAAGTAATAAGGTGTATATTTCTCATCCAATTCAACACAAAATGCTCCTCAGGTTTTAAAATTTGTCTCCAATTAATGCTCACACTCTGGCACTTCTGACATTTCCCTCTTACAGTAATAGATTCCTTGTAGTATTTGCAGTCATGACATCTCCCACACCCTGTAGCCTGTACCTGTATCACATCACAGAGCACTACAAAGTGAGCCGAACATGAGGCAGGACAGCTTTAATTTTATATTTACTTCTCTCGCTCCCTTTTCCTGCCTTTCTCTGTCTCTGCCGAACACAACACTCCAGATTGTACCCCAATCAGATGACAAGGCAGATGAAAGCACGGAGAAGGCTGCGCGAGATAGAGACAGGGAATGTGTTTTCATGGCGGCCTGTCTGAGATCCCTCCCTTCTCTATAATCTATAGGCTGGTTTCACTCAGATCGGGAGCCGACAGCTTCATTAGGTGAGGGGGAAGCTGCTTTGATCTAAAAATACACACCATCATTGCCTCTGGAGTCGAAAAAGTTAAAGAGTCTCCCCATGTCTTAATCAGAAAAAAAAAGCCTCCTGATTTTTCTGCGCAGAGGCAGAGGATTGGAAAATATTGAGCGAGGTGGCACTGGGGATGTATTAGTTCTCATTCCTCCGAGTGTTAGCCTCGTTAGGGAATATAGGAATCATTGCTGTGTGTACAGGTGCTTTGGTAAATAAGAATCCGGCACAAGGTCTGGTCTTTGAGCTTGTGTTTGGGCTTTGGACTTGTTGGCTCACGTCGGTGTGCTGTGCTGTGTTTGTGATGTGCTTTGAGGGGCCCCAATAGCACTTTCGAATAACATCTCTCTCACCTATCTCCCTGCCCCCTCTCCGCTCCCTCCCTCTCTACCTCTTTCTTTTTTTTCTTTCTTTCCTTCTTTCAGAGCATAGGCAAAGGCTCTCTGTGGTCCATAGATCCGGAGTATAGGCACAACCTGATCCAGGCACTGAAGAAGACGCCGTACCATCCCTACTCGCCCGGCCTGGCCACCCCCTCCACCTCCCCACCCACCTTGCCTCAGACATTTCACCACAGGTAAGACGGATTGTCTGACTGGTTGATGACATTTGTCACTTGATTGGATAGATACATACTGTACATACATAGATGCTACAGAACATCTCTGGCTTTTTTAATACCCCCTCTCCTATGGCATGTATCACAACCTTAACGATTTTGTGATACTTCTAAGAATGTTTTTCTTAGTGGTGTGGTTTTGATGTACCTGTTGTGCCATGTACAGGTAATCTGACCTTGTTCACAACTGAAAAACACTTGTTCAACTTGAGAAACAGAATGCGTTAATCGGAATGAATTTGGACTTTAAATATAATACTGACATCGACAAAAATAAAGGTAATAAATGCTAAATAAATAATCTGTTCACTATATTATCTATTTATTGAGAGGTTTGAGAGTTGTTGTTTTGTTAGATGGAATCATTTTATGGGCATATTTTGGCACAGCAACTTATACAGTTCAGCAGTCGTTGTCTCATTCCGACAGCTGCACCTGGTTCTTGATGCAGGTCTTTGTCCATGTGTGCACCCGACGATTTAACATTGCCTTCTGCATAATATTCTCTTATCTTGTGCTTGCGTGACTGTCACGTCCCCTTGGATGTCATGGGCCGCTTTGCTTTTTAAAGACTTTTTTTTTGAGCATCTGACTCCATGTCAAACCGTTCACGCTTTGTTTCTGTCGTGGCACGCCGTTGCAGCTGTATTACCAACACTGTAAATTTATTATGCTTTCATCTGCTCCTGGGTCCACTGGGCGATACCACATTTTTTAATTTCGATATGATACAGATACTTTTTTTTAATATACTTTTACAATTTTAATTGATACCGATACTCAAACGGGTCATGTCTTATTATGTGGTAGGGTATGTGATTTTCTTGAAATAATGTTTTTTAGAAAATAAAAGATCATTACATTTAAAGGCAAATCACATGACACATACTGGTCATTAATAACACATCTATTAGAAAAGCGAAATATGAGTACAGGTAAATGAAAAAGCTTCTGCTAATAAGTATAAAAAAATAGTCCAGTAATTTATAGAAAGTGGCAACACCACGCTTTCCTTTCTGTCGTTCTCTCAGAAGTTTGATGCAGAAGTGTGTTGTTTTAGTTTTCTCAACACTTCACCTGTATGTGTGTGATTTTGATGTTTTCTTTTGATACTATGTTTGCCGTATGGCCGTTTGAAATAAAGATTTTAAGCTGCATGCTTGGCTCTCATGTCACATAGGTTCCACAGTCGTGTGGTATGTCAGGGCTGTTAATTGGCACAAACATCATACAAGAGTATTGAAAACATTTGGAAGTGACGCAGCTGCCCTCATTTTGTATCCATATGATTTTCTTATCAGTATTTTTTTTGAAGGAATTGAAAGCAAAGTCGTAGCTTTTAAGTATCGAAGTATCGATCCGCCCATCACTAATCAACACGCACCTCCTCAAGAACAGGTGGCAAGTTGGAATGAGCGATTTCAAGAGGATTTACTGTGTTTCTCTTTTAAATTTTTAAGTATTAATTGAATGATTTGCAAACAGTTGTCATAATTCCAAGTTCAATGTTTGCACACTTGCCTTTTCTCAGTGAATATGTGTACATTTGCTGTGGTTACTTGTTATAAATAAAAGAGTTGTGCATACTTGGTAATGGGTTTGCAAAAGAAAACATTGTTTTCTGGTGTACAAAAACTAAATTTATGTTCCTAGAATGAAACAAGGTCCTAGAATATCTTTTTTTTTAAATTTGTATTTATCTAATGCAAGTGGATCTTAGAGAATCAAATCAGTTCACATCAAGTCAAAATCTGTGGAAATATCCTATAGTCCTATATATCATTGTAGATTAAATATCAATGAGGTTTAGACTGTTTTTTTTTAACAAACAAGCTATTTAAAGACGTCACCTCAGGCTCTGGGACATTGCGACCAGGATTTTTCCCTTTTTTTCCTGATGCTTTATAAACTTTATAGATTTTAATAAAAACATAATCGATACATAAATAGATAAAAAGAATCTGTAGTTGCAACCTAAGGCACATGAAACATGAAATATATACACTCCTCCACCTCACCTCCTCTGTCTTTCTCTCTCCATATGTTGCTCTCTCCACCCACCTGGCCCCAGGCGTTATATAGCTGACCCACCTCATCCGTTCTTTAAACCTTTTAGCACGCTGTTTTCATGCAACAACACTCTCATCCCTCCTCCTTTCTCCCTCCCCCTCAGGCTCATAACAGGTAAAAGCGCTGGTTGTCTTTTCTCTCTCTCTCTCTCTCTACATGTTAACACCCTCACCCTCTCCCCAGCCTTCCCTGTCCTTCCCCTGTTCTGCCTTTTCCTGCGGCTCCTAACACTCCTCCGTTCCGCTCTTCTCACTCTCTTGTCTCCTCTTTTAATGTCCTACACACCCTCCCGCTCATCCTCATCCTCAGGCACACATTACAACTAGTGGGGCACCCAGTACTCTGTCTTCTTTATTTATCCCTGCTCTGATTTATTCTCTCTCTCTCTCCACTCCTTTCACTCTCTCTCCACCACTTTATCATTCAATTAAATCCTCCTTTGTCTACATTCACTTCATTCTGCAACCCCTCGCTCACACGCCCCACACACACCTCCCTCTATCCACCTGTGTTGTTTCCTCCACACTCCCTTCCTCTCCCCTTCTGACCTCTCCTCCACCCTCCATCCTCTCCCTTTGCTAATTTCTCGGTTTCCAGTTCTTCTGCCCATCCCTGTGGATATGTCAGCTAGATGTACTATTAGTCATCTTTTTTCCCTTTCTTCCGCTTGTTCTCTTTCTCCCTCTCCGTCTCTCTCATTCTCTCTCTCCTTCTCTCTCTCCTTCTCCGAATACCCCACCACCACCACCACCACCCCGCTCCCCAGTTGATCCGGGCAGGTTGGCTCGCAGAGCCAGTGGACTGTGTAAGACAGAATAATTGGTTCACCATAAAATGTAAAAGTGTCATTTTGAACAATGAGGTATGGGGAAGTGGAACAAATTGGAGGCCGGATTCGGAACATGAGGAGGAAGGGGAGGCGGGGAGTAGTGAGGAGAGGTCGGTGTATGGGGGGAGTGAGGGGAGGGGGTGTTCATTTGCATTGTGACTCACAGTGCAAAATGGGAAAAAAAGTGAGGAGAGTCCATTTCTTGGTTAGAGTGGAGGCCAGATTCCCTAGAGATGCAGCACCTGAAGAGCATGCATTGTGTGTGTATTTGTGTGTTTGTGTGTGTGTGTGTGTGTGTGTGTGTGTGTGTGTGTTCTATCCAACCTTCCTGGCAGCCACTGGTTTCAATTAACGCTGCAAAAAGCAGTTATGTTCATAATCAATTAATATCTATTATATATCGACCTAAATAGTTATTTGACAACAACAGAGTCTTGCAGAGGTTGGAAACTTGAAATACAAAATCCACCACAATTTATCTTTTGTTGTCTTTTTTGTTACAGTTGCTTGCGGTTATTAGCGGGGATTTGTTGCATGTGAGTGGTCTCCAACATCAAAAAACAGAGAGTGAGCAAACTTTCTAATGCAAGAAATTACCAAATTTACATTAGCCTTTTCATAGCCTCCATCCTTTTTTTTGTGTCTTTTTGTCTGGGCAAAAGAAATACTTTTTGACTCTTGGATGTCAAAGCACCCTTGAACATACTTGAATCCTTGAACAGCAGAGCTTTTAAAAAGTCACCGCTTTCAACTACAACTTTGACAAAACATATAAAGGCTTCTAAATGTTATCTGCTGTATGAATGAATAACAAGCCTCTTTGAAGGATCTGTGAGTTGACTTTTTGTATATCATCCTTAGATTAATGGAAAGCAGCGTCTGCCTGGAAAGTAGAAAATCAATCTAAGAATTTATGGTGTGCTTTAGAAATTAGCCAGCAGCAACGTAAAGCGCAGGCACAGCATGTACAGTATGCACAATTTGTTGCTAATGGGCTAAGACATGAACACCACTTGTATGGTCCTTTAACCTCTCCAGGAACATTGTGCTGCTGCTCCATCACACAGCAGTGCTGCTGGATCCACATCTCAAGGTTTCCAAAGATATTAACCATGTCAGGCTGAATTAGTAAAATGTGTGCATACATTGTACAAATGATCTGTAATATTTCTATTTGATTTAATGGTGCAAGAGTGAAAATTATTTAATTTAGTACTATCTTGGGTTCAATATAAGCAGCATGGAGAAATTTATGGTATTTTCTAACTCTAAAGCCACATTAAAGTGGTGAATTAAAGGGGAAAATCAGGGTTCAATAGGCTATGGATAATTAATATCACCCTTTGCTCTGTGTAATAACTTGGCACAATAGGGGCACTGTGGACAGAAGGTCAGAATTTGCAACTGCAGTCTGTTACACTTTTAATGATGTTAGACAATAAACAAAGGAGTTCTGCCTGGAGCTTCCAAGTCACAGTAGCTCAAAATGTGCATGGGGAATGGCACAAAAGTTGTACTGTAAGTTATATTGATAAAACAAAAAACTTATGTCCACTCAAGGTCCCCTTACTGTCTTTTCCTTGAGCTTTCTACTGTATCACACAGACTTGACCATAGCTTATAGTTGTTAAGAAGATGGATGGATGGATTTCATTCAAAAAGTTTTGCATGACAAAATAAAACTCCATCCGCTGATGAAGACCATGCATGTGGGTTAAAGTCTGGGGGGGGGGGGGAAGCTAGTAAGCGGACTTTGATTCGAAACTAGATCGTGCAGTTAACAGAAATGCTCTGTTAAATCTTACAAGCGTTAACAACAACACAATTAAAAGTGCAAATGTAAAAACTTTACTATAAAAAAGCCATCACATATAACTTTAAGGTCATGGTAATTGTTTTGGTATACTGTATGAAGTTAGTAGTAGTGAATCGTAAGGTTTGGATTTGAAGTTTATGGAATAACAATAAATAAATTCAGTCAGAAGAATACTAAAACAGATGCACTAAATCAAATGTCCAGTCTATGCACATATTTATATCCATGTCCTCTTTATATATCTTGGAACTCAGAAGGTCCAATCAATATAATACAATATCTCTCTCAAGAGCACTCACTTTCAAGAATATTATGTTATGAAGTGTAATGACTGTGAATGGTTGCACAGCATGTCTATTATTTTAAGGTCAAGGACTGTCTCAAGCAGATCTACACAACTCAGAAGTGCAAGATGAACCGAGAGAGAGCGAGAGAGAAAGCTGCAGAGTGAGGACGGGAGAAAGAAGATCAGAAAGGAGGGAGGGAAGAGAGGGAGAGAGTGATGATGCTTCTTTGTCCTCTACTCTTTGTCACTCACACCTCTTGGTTTTTCATGGACCGTAATAACTCACACCGCTCCAGTCGACCCCCACCTGCAGATTTAAGTGTGTGCACGTGTGTGTTTGTGTGTGTGTGTGTGTGTGTGTGTGTGTGTGTGTGTGTTATTCCATGCTTGTTCTGTGTTTCAGTCCAACTCGGTGTGTAATTGAAAGTATCCTGTGCATGCATTTCCAAATGGGTGTCTGACATATGCAAGGCTGTGTGTGTGTGTGTGTGTGTGTGTGTGTGTGTGTGTGTGTGTGTGTGTGTGTGTGTGTGTGTGTGTGTGTGTGTGTGTGTGTGGAAAGGAGAAAGAGGGAGAGAGAGAGAGAGAACATGCTGGGTAGGAGGTCAGCTCCATGGTGCATTCCTTCACACCCCATCAGCATCTGGATGAGAGAAGGGGAGGGTAG
This sequence comes from Micropterus dolomieu, assembly GCF_021292245.1. NCBI lineage: Eukaryota > Metazoa > Chordata > Actinopteri > Centrarchiformes > Centrarchidae > Micropterus > Micropterus dolomieu. The sequence continues at coordinate 7,264,087 of NC_060159.1, forward strand.
AATGGATGGAAGGCGGGAAGGGTGTCTCAAGGGGGTTGGGGAGGAGCTCCCTCCATCTCTCCCTCTATTTCTATCCCTCCCACCCTCCCTTGGAGAAATAAAATGAGGGGAGAAGTTGGGGGGGGGGATTGCAGAACGAGCGTCTGCCACGAGTTTAGCCCCTCGCCCACTACATTAAATGCACAGAGTCGCCTTGGCAACGGGAACGCCGCCATGGCAACACATGTAGTATAAGGCAGGTTCTGTCGCACTGTGGGAGAGAGAGAAGGAGAGAGAGAAGGAGAGAGAGCGCAGGGTTGGGAAGAGAGATGGAAAGAATGAGTGAGAAAACAGAGAGAGAGGGGGGAGACTGAGATGTGTGGGGGTGTTGGGGGGGTGGGGAAAACAGACAGGCTGTTAGCGCAGGAAAAATATGTTATCGCCGTGGCAACGCAATGTGGCAACTCTCCATGGCAACAGCAGGTGGCTCAGGGCTGAAATTTGCGTTCGCTGCTTTTGCCTTTTCGTACTGCTGTGTGAGTGTGTGTGCATGTATAGGATAGTGTGTGTGTGAGTGTGCAACCATGTGGTCTGTTTGTGTGTGTGTGTGTGTGTGTGTGTGTGTGTGTGTGTAAGAGACCGTTATTCCCCTGCATCTGGTGAGGTGAGAGCCACATCACAAGTGCACACGTCCAAATCCTCTCATTCAGCAGCTTAGCAGAACATAAAACAGGACTCACATTACAAAGGAAACTCTCTTGATGAGTGGAAACCACGAGTGGGTTGCTTTTTCAGAGTTCACAGCATCCCCTGGTGTTTTCTGTCCTTTTGTGTGTGTGTGTGTGTGTGTGTGTGTTTACATATAACCAAGATCCATATTGTCAGACACACAGCGACTGTGTTTGAGAACTGGCCGTCTAGCTACAGAGAGAGAAAGAAATGAGCAGTCTGACGTGTTGTCTAATGGGGAGCTAAAGACCACTCAACCTGCCCCCCCCCCCCCGTTCTCTTTCCTTATCCCTCCATCGTTCTCCCTCTGTCTTAAAATTAAGGATTCACCAGCAGCACTGTGTCTATTGTCTTCTTGTGTGTGCATAAAGATGTCTCTGTCTATGTGAGAAATGCCGTCATTACCTCCCTCATTAGTGGTGCAATGATCACCTAAACCGAGTCCCCGGCTTTGTGTATTCCTCTGTGTGTGTGTGTGTGTGTGTGTGTGTGTGTGTGTGCGTGTGTCTTTGCTGCAAGTGCGATAAGACTATAGGCGCATGTTTTAATGTGTCACACTTTGTGCACGTCTGTCTGAAACATGCCCGTGTGACGTGAGCTCCAGTTAAATGTGTGTGCGTTGATGAGGCTTTTTTTTATGTGTGTGAATGGACCAGTGGCGGGTGGTGGTGGTGGTGGCGGGTGGTGGTGGTGGTGGGGGGGGGTTGTCATGAGAAATTACCCCCATGGACTACAGCGGCGAGGCTGTAATTCTCCGAGGTAATCACAGGGAATAATGGCAACAGTGGGACACCCGGGAATCTAATCACTATAATCAGAAGCACTGGCTTATGGGCTCAAATTCCTGCCTTTCTATCTGCCTCGTGATGAAGCCTGCTGGGCTGGTTGGCTGCTGCAACATGATCAAATGATTGACCAGTTTTGTCTTTCTCCCCCCCATCCCTTCGTCTTCTTATCTTTCTAGTCCTCCATTGTGGTCGGGGAGTCCCCTCTTCAGAAAGAACGGAGGAGTTCTCCTACAAGGTACCATTTCACCTCTGCAAGTACTTGTACTGTATATGTGTGATCTTCAGCCTGTTTCTTTCTTTTTTTCTTTCTTGCTGTTTCTCTCTGTCC
>NC_060159.1:7265930-7268838 GCF_021292245.1 Micropterus dolomieu
CTCCCCCCCCCCCCCCCCCCCCCCACACCTCCACCTTCTACGGATGTGCCAACTCCAATCATCTCAATTCCAAATCCCTCTTTTTAAAAGCGCACCTTGAGAATACCGAGTGCTGAGTTCTGACACTTGGCTTGGTGCCAGAGGAGGAATGCTTTTTCTACGGAGGCGTATTTGAAAGGAAAAAGGAAAAGAAAAAAGAAAAAGAAAAGAAGGGATAGAGAAGCAGCAAGTGAGAGAGGGAAAGAAAGAAAGAGAGGGGAGAGAAAATCTCAGCTTCAAATCAGAGGCTGGGGAGCATTCCCCTTGCCTCCTTTACTCTTTCAACACAATATACAGTCTCACTCTTTTACTCTTATACACCTCCTTTTCCCTGTATTTCCCATTATTCCTCCCCTCTCCTCCTCTTCCTCTCCCCCTCAACCTCCTCCCTGGTGGCTGGACGGCAGTTTAAATGGACATTCAATCCCAATCAGGGAGCACTCCGGGAGCTCGCTGGGCTGCCGAGTCCTAAATGGAGGGGGAAATGGATACATTAGGCGTCTGCGGCGCGCCCTCCATCGCCACTGATAATGGAGTAGTAATGGTCAAGGAGCCGAGGTTGGAGAGAGTGTCTGAAAACCTGGACTCCCTCTAGACACACACAATCTGAGAGTGATGTGTCTGAGCGTGCTGAACAGATGGTCAGATAGAGAGGGAGACAGTTAGGAAGACCGCCACAGAGTGCACATATGACAAGGAGAGACAGGAAAAGGAAACTTTATAAATGTGTTTTTGAAGGGAGAGAGGGTGCAGAATGGTCAGGCGTGACATTCAGAGGCAGCAGGGAGAAGGAAAGTTGTGACAGACAGCCAGAGGCAAAGACAAGGAGGCGGGGGGGGGACTGCCAGAGAGAGTGAGTTTGGGGCTGTTAGTGCCCTCTGTTATTACTTCCATCTCCCATTCCCAGAGCTTTCAGAGCTGCTCCGCTCTGAGCTGATGTGGGCTGAAATCTGCCTCTCCCTGTGGCCCAGCACCGGCTCAGGATGAACACAAGGACAATACATGGCAGCTGTGTCCTTAATCCAACCCATCACCCCAAAGTTCATCATTTAATAGCTCTAAATTATATAAGGATCTGCTCAGTCTAAGTGTTCCTATTTTATTTAAGTACTTTCATTTAAGAAGGAACCTTTTTTTCCAATTGGATCAATTTAGAAACCTGTTCTAAGGCTTTATTAACCTGTCAGCTGCAAAGGAAGGGTGTGTCTAAGTTAATAGAAAAATTGACCAGCTGTTTAATTGCAGAATATCAGCACATCACAACCACTTTAAGGTTCAAACATATATTGGGTTTACGTCTGGTTTATTTACAAATGACTTCCCTTCAACTCTAGCAGAACAGTAAATATTCTACTCAGATGGCAGACAAGGTCAGACTTAAGAGTTTTTTTAGTTTTTTAGATTGAAGAGGTTTTTGTTTTATTTTATAGCAACTACAGACAGCTAGAGAACAGTCACTATTATAAATATTTCAGACAATATAGCAGATGAATTGAATTGGCAGTGGTGGAAAGAGACAATGTACATTTACACAAGTACAATTTCAAGGTACTTTACTTGAATACGTCATTTCATGCTACATCAGACTTAATATACTACATACTCAATGACATTTTACAGGGAAATATTTTACTTTTAACTCCACAATTAGTAGTCACTGTGCAGTCAGATTTGACCTCGACCTCTAATGATGCATTGTTACATTGTTGTTAAATATGTACTACTAGCAACGATATAAAATGCTTCTCACATGTTAATGCATCAGTTGCATATTGAGTACTTTTCCTTTTCATACTTAAGTACATTTTGTTGATGATACTTGCATTTTTTACTTAAGATATTCTGCTAATATAAAAGTATCAATGCTGCTGTATAAATATACTCACATTACAAGTAGTTAATAAATAATGCATTCAAAATGTGTTGTGTAAAATTAACAAATGTACTTAAAATACCAAAACGTAAAAGTATGCATTACACATTATGGCCCTTTTCAGAGGGTTTTATTCTAACATTATAATATTATTACTGGTGCAAACAGCTTTTTAATGTTGTAGCTGATCAAGGTGGTGCTCTGTTTGTTACTACATTTATCACATCTCCTTATTTAATTTTACATCATGTTTTATATACTGATCATACAGCATGTTTATAACTAGTGTGAAATATTAATCTGCAAAGTAACTAGGTGTAAACTAAATATAGTGGACTGAAAAGGACCATATTTCCACCTGAAATGTAGTGAAGTAAAAGTACTTGATGCTGTATCTGTGTTTAATTACAGGACTTGCGTAAATGTCCTTAGTTACGTTTTCATTGTGATATTGCTGCTTTTATTTAATTAAAGTATCTGAATACCTCTGAGTACAACACTCAGTCAAAGTACAAAATATTGGAAACACTTCACTAAAACTATCTGTAATGACTTAAGCACAACTACAAACCCTGATGACATCAACAGGTTTTTTTTTTTCAGACTTGACAAAGCTCCCTGCAGAGCCACAGAAAACATTATACAGTTAGTTTCCACTGACCGAGTAGAACTCACGAGTTAACTGAACTTCATGTGAAAAATCGATCGAAAAGAGTGCCCCTTTTCAAAGCAATACCAGATTAATAAAAAGATTTCCAGGGAGCCCGTTTGCACTTGAAAATCATAGAAAATGTGACAAAATTCAGGCAAGATGCATCAAAAGTACGGAAAGTAAAAGTTGAATCCAACCAGCAAGGATGTAGGAGCAGAGGTGTTCGGCTGGTTAGCGTTCAGCCTGATATGACCCATGTTTGTCGCTGTGTTTAAAAGGCTTATTAAGATACAATAAGCAAGTGTTGCTTTTATTGTGTCCCCCCCCCCCCCCCCCCCCCCCCC
>NC_060159.1:7268858-7278779 GCF_021292245.1 Micropterus dolomieu
TTTTTTTTTTTTTTCCCCCCCCCCCCCCCCCCCCTTCAAGTCATAGCTCATGCCAGCCAGCCAGCCACTTGGACGCTCAGATGGAGTGTCAGATAGACAAGCTGGTTAGCCACCTAGTAAAACTACCGGCGTTCTCAGACCAGTCGATCAGTCAGTCCGTCACTCAGACAACATTAGTATGCATCCTGCCCTCTGACTCTACTCAGTTTAACACACGGCAGCCAAACAGATAGATTGGGGAAAGGGGGTTCAAACGGTTGTGTTCTCAAGGTCCGCTGGGAGTGACCTTTGAACCTTTGGACTGTGTGCGAGTGAGTTCAGTGTGAGTGAGTGTGTGCCTATCTGCTCCACTCCTCTGCCAGCCGTGCAGAGACTGCAGCCTGCGGGGCCATGTGGAACTCATTTAACAGGAGAGCATGGGAGGCTGAGTGCGTACACGGCACATGAGAGCGGAGAGAGGGGAGGGAGGCTGAGGGCTTTGCTTGCCCTGGAAAACAGGCAGGCAGGGAGACGGGCGGCGGGCGAAGACGTAGGAAGCAGACAGAAAGGCAGAGCAGCTGAGCAGGCATAGGAAAAAAGACAGACTAGAGGATTTTTTCTCTCCAGGAAAAAGGCAGACAGACACCTCTTCTCTTCTGTATTTACTTTTTTTTTCCTTAGCGCGTCCTGCTTGCTGCTACCAAGCTGAGTGTTTTTCTTTTCTTTGTTTTATTGCTTTGAGCTTGTAAAATGTATTGCTCAATCTCAGCGAGTGGGGTCGGGCTGCCTGCTCCTTCCCTGCTTAGTTTGTCACCTCGTCTCCTTAGCATATGTCCCGGGCTTTTTACCTGCAGAGACGGCGTGCATGCTCAGCTGAAGATATGAGTCACCACTATACATAGAATGACGACGAGATCGACGGAGGGGGGGATCAACAAGAGAGGTCCGAATTAGAAAGACAAAGAGAAGGGTTTGCTGAGAAATTCAAACAGCAAAGCGAAGAGGTGAAGATACAGAACACACACATAAGAGGACAGTTGTCTGCACTTGTGCTAAGAAGGAGGGGTGTGTGTGTGTGTGTGTCTAGGGTAAACAAAGGTGGTCAGGAGTGTCGCCGAGCTATGAGAGGCCGTGTCAAACAGAGCTTGGTATTTCCTTTCCCTCTTTTCTCTCTCTCTCTCCCTCTCTGTGCTTTTTTCTATCACTTTCTGTGCTGATGCATGATCTACCACTCTGTGGCATGTGGAAGGGGAGTCGTTGCTATGGCAACCCAAAGCCTGACTGGAGTGAAGTGGGGAAGGAGGGGCGGGAGCACATCAACCCGGGGAGACCTAATGCACTGCCCACACACACACACACACACACACAACCATGCAGCGAGTGATCAAGATTATAAAAGAGACTCTGTGCAGGGACCTACTTATAAGGTTATGGAGAGCAGAGCTGGAGATATCAGGGGCAGAGCCACACTAACTGGAGTCAATAAGATTACTGTGGACACAGCCGGCTGGGGGAAAAGCTATAGAAACACACCAACAATGACAAACGACAAACAGATCTATCATAATTCATCTTTGTGTGTTAGAACATGAACTAAATATTCTGGGGGGCCTCGCCATGACAACTTGTATGTTTTAATGAGCTTTGTGCTTCTTGGGGCGAATTAAATTTCTCTTTATAACATCAATCATAAATATACTGAGACTTAAAACCACAGTGCAAAAAAAAGTCAAGTTTAAGATCCAGTATATTAATGCTGTGGTAAAACGTTTTTAGGATTCACACCTCAACAAATGCTTCTGTGGCAGACAAAGCAAACAGCAGGTCATCATTTGTGAAATGCAGACTGACCCTGGAGATGAAAGTGACAGCTGTTTTAGTGAACTGGGATGGCTGTGGTGAGCAGCCAGCCTTAAGTAATGAGAGCTTTTGGCTCAGATGTACACATACACTCATCTCGTCTTTCTTTCTTCTCTTCTCTTCGATTATCTTATCCCTGCAAGACAGCTGATAAATATATAGTCATAGATTCACAGCTGTTGCGGAGTTGAAGGGATATAGATACTGTAGGTCTGTCTTTCACAGTCCATTCAGTATTTGTGAAAAATGGTTAGGTCATTCCACAAGTGGAAAACCATAGTCAAGACTTTGACCTTGATGGAAAATCTGAAGCTGCATAAGAAACAGACTATTATTTGGTGGTTTGATTCTAAAGTGGCTTTTAAACTGAGACATCTTCAGAAATCCCCCCGGACACGGTGAAACCTTAAATGAATTTCTCATCAAGTGGGTCTTTATTAAAAGTTTAATTCTTAAAGTTCTGTTTCACCAGTATTTTACGCATAAACCTAATTCATTATGGCAAAGTGAAATTTTAAAGAAATCGTTCAATATTTTGGGAAAATGTACTCTCTAGCTGAGAGTTACATATGAGTATTGATGCCACTCTGTACAGTAAATATGCATGGTTTAGAATAACGACTGGAAATAGCTAGCCTGGCTCTGTCCAAAGGTAACGAAATTCTGCATCCCAGCACCTCAAGAGCTCACACACACACACACTGTAATCTTCTCGCCAGTCTGTTAACAAGAGAGCAAATAAGCGTATTTTCCCAAACTGCTGAACTATTCCTTTAATGCACACATATTCACAGTAAAAAACTGAAATGTTACTACAGTACGCAGAAGATGCACTGACAGTGAGTATAGCTTTAAGTCGTGTATCTACGAGCTGTCAGATTGGATTAGGAGGGTTGGTAAACCATGATCTTCAGGTCTCCCCACAGATTTTCAAATGGCTTCAAGTCCAGGCTTTGGTTGGGCCCCTCGAGGATGTTCGGGGATTTGTTCCAAAGCCAGTCCATTATGCTGAATGTGTGGTTCAGGATCTTGTGCTGCTGCAAGGTGAATCTTTGCCCCATTCTGTGGCGTTTTCTTCAAGGATCTGTCTGTAGGTGGCTCCGTTTGTATGATGGTGCCAACATCGTGCCGCAGTGTGTAGTGACACCAGGTAATAGCCAGGCAGTAAGCAGCGCCTGGTTTTTGCCAGTGGAAAGGCTTGGGTTTCAGACCCGAGGATTCAATTTTTGTCTCATTAGATCAGAGAAAGCACTATTTGGTAAACTCCAGGAGGGTTGCCATATGCCTGTTTATTCAATGGAGTAAAATGGCATTTAGATGGAGTGCTGGAGAGTCCTTCTGAGAAAGAAAATTGGCTAGCATGGTCATTGGGCCATGTTACTTTTGACCAGATGGACAACTCTTGGAAGAGTCTTGGTAGTTGCAGTGAATGATGGAGCCCACTGTGGTCCTGCTGACTTTGAATACTTTAGCAGTTTTCTGCACTCTTTCCCAAATGTACGTCTCGGCACAGTCTGATCCTGGAGGTCTATTGAGCGCTCCTTTAACTTTTTACTCTGACATTCACAGTGAACTGTGGGGCGTGATTAAGACAGATGTGTGCATTTCTAATTCCTTGCTAGTGCACCCAAGTGCCAATGGTAGAGGTAAAAGGAAATGATGTATCTGAATAGAGCTCAAACAGTTGACAACAATTTTATTAGTCAATTAATCGTTTAAGTCATTTTTAAGCCAAAATGCCAATTCCTTCAGTATTAGTAATTGTTGATATTTGGAGTCTTCCATGTCATTAAACTGAATATTTTTGGCTTCTAGAGAAACAACCAATTTTAATATGGCAACTTGCTAACTTGTGATGGGAATGTTTTGTTATTTTATGGACAATTTATCAAGAAAACAATCTACAAATTAAGAGCATACTTAAATACTTGAGTTTTAAACATTTCTAAAACCTTTTTGATCTGTTAATTTGGAGTATTGCTTGAAAAAAAACTACATTTAATGAGTTACTCACAGATTTTAAAATTGGTGGTAACCCCCTTTTAGCTCCAGCCACCTGCTGTCCAGCCCGCAGCATCAGAAAGGCTGGATTCAGCCGAACCCAGCGGTCGTTAGTAATTGAATGATTCACAACGGCCTTAACTCATTTATGACGCTTTCCCGCTCAATTTAACCTTGCCTTGCTCATCAATATTGCCCTGTTGGCCTCCTCAGACGGTCAGTGAATGCTTATCGAACTGCTCCCGGGTCTTATCGAGGTCCGATCAGATTTTGGAGAAGCTTCCTCTGTTTCTTTCCTCCTTTGAAACTGATTTGTGTGATGCAAGAGACAAAAGTAGCATGGATCAGTGAGTATAAATGTTTGTATCTGCTGCTCTCTCTCTTATATAGTTCCTCGTGGAGTGATCCAAAATGGCACCCGTGTCAGGAGCCAGGCACTATTCCCTGTGATAAGACCCCTACCTGTAAGCCCTGTGGGGAGCAGAACCTCGGCCATAAGGTGGGTATACTTTGCTCCTGTTGCCCTCAACCATAGAATTAATGTCAGTCAGGGCTTTCCCTGCGCAAACACATTACCTCACAGACACACACAGACACACCTACATCCAAGTGCACAGTCACACAGAAGTCTGCAAACAAACACAGAAAACACACACACACCAAACAGATCTCGCACCAACATTTAAATAATTTATTTATTGTGTCCAAATGTCTGAGGCACTTACACACTCCCTATAGTTCAGAACATTTTATCCAGGTGTGTTTATTTAATGGTCACACGCACACACACAAACAGGTTTATTAGAAGGAGAGGCCTCATGATTCAAAGAACATTCGGAGCATGCATGGACATGCACATCCATCATAGGAGCATAAGAGTATGATGGCCTGCACTGCATAATGAATTAAACATGCTCAAAGTCTCCATAAAGGTATGCAGTGAATATTTGATCACTGTAAGGAGTGCATGTTTTTCTTATAAGATATTAATATGCGAACCCTCTCATTCTGAAGGGAGAAAATGTCCGGGGGACAGGGCACGCTGCTGAAGCTCCTTTTGATTTATTGGTTGTCAGACTACACCCCTGTCCTTTAATGCCTTACAGAGAAAAGTCTCTTCTGACTAATAGAGCAAAACATGTGTTGCGATATAATGTGGACGCTGATGTATAGCAGACAGTGGTTAAATGGCTCCGCTGCAGAATCGTGATTCTGTGTCGTTCTGACTTTAAAGCTGGAAAGGTCCTTTATGTGCTGAGCAAGTTTCACAACCTTAGAGGGCACAAGAGCTGCTCAAAATGCACTGTGTCATTTGAGAAATGCAAAGGTGGCAATCTCACCATGAGTCTGCTCATTTCTAAAAAGGAAAGGCTGACTCTTTATGGAGATACAGGGTTTTAATCTGACCTGAGAAATATGCACATTAAGGCCCATGGGGGCTATTTGAGGGTGATAGATATATATTACTTGAACTTTTTTTGCTTTCTGGCCAAATGCAGAGCAAACTGGAGCAGCTTCAGTGGAGTGAAGCGTATACAGGCAGGCCACCTGGCTGCTGTGTGACAGCAGGAGTAACAAAATTCTCTCCTACTCTGTGTCCTTGCTTCATACAGATCATCCCTGGGAGATTATCTAAGCCGAGGACAGGACAGCCCATCGCGCTACTCTCCTCCGCCCTGCAGCGAGGACCTCCAGGACGACCACACTTACAGCACCGCCAAATCCCCCAGCAGGCTGTGCTCCTCCCAGGTCGCCACCCCTTCCTCCCTCCTGGACGACGACGACGATATCATCGCCGTAGAGATCCAATCAGACGTCAAACCCGAGCCCCGGGAGATCCCACTGGATTCTCACGTCACCACTGCCGCCGCCACCTACATTTCCCAGCAGGCCCTGCGCGGACAGAGACGTAGTTCAGGGGCGGGAGCTGGGACTCTGGCAGGAAGCAGTTTGCCCTGGACCAAAAACCGAGCGAGGGGCATTAGCGACACCTTGCCGCTGAAGAAACGGCGCGCGGCGGCGGTGGAGAAGCCGCCGGAGAGTGACGACGAGGAGATGAAGGAGGCGGCGGGGTCGCTGCTCCACCTGGCGGGGGTCAGAGCCTGCCTCAACAACATCACAAACCGCACCGCCAAGGGCCAGAAGGAGCAGAAAGAGGCCCTGAGAAACTAAGACGCACACGTAGAAAAAGTACATAGTCATGCAAACACACACGGACAGTATACAGCTCAAAGCACGCACACACACACACACACACACACACATACAAAACACAAATAGGTCAACAGGTAACGTTACTACAGCATTAGTCTCAACGGACACTTCTCATCTCCCTCTATCTATCTGCAGGGCATTAGGTGAATCCTACTTATTTGTGGCAATATCAAAAATCTATGTTTTCCTACATGTTCAGCAACACTAACATCAATGGGTATTTCTCATGTGTCTTTGTTGTTTTTGTTGTTTAAAAGGGGATGAAAGCCATAAAAAAGCATTGTTTTGTCACTAATTTGGACAAGTTGAACACAACAAAACTGAATCACATTGAGGAGCGTACAGTACATAAACACGAAAGATGGCTGTTTGTCTTACCTGTTTTTTTCAATGTGAATCTGTAGCAATCTTGCAGTGATGCCAGCAATGACGGCAGAGCCTATTTAACAAGACTTAGAGCTCTCTCGGCCGCTCACTGGCATCACTCTCCTACATCCACGAGCACAAATGTGAGACTGTGCCAAAGATAAGCGACCAGGTTGCTTCATGTAGCCGATACGACAGTTGACAAAAAAAAAAAGGAATGCATAGTAGTAAAGAAGAGAGAATGACCTTGAGCGTCAAAATAATTGTAAAACCCAATGTGATATATATTCATGCACTTAAGATTATTTAACGCCACTTATAATAGATGCATCATGGGTAAAGACATGGTTTATTTCAAGAGCACTCATAGTATTTAAGAATAGATATTTTAAAATGAAAAAAAAGGTCATGTTTATCACCATAGCGATGGATAGTGTGCCGGGTCTGAGGCAATATCTCCTTCATTTTGTTGTTGTTGTTGCATAATGTAAACGTCCCTAAAACTTCCCCAGTACTTCTGTTCATAGACGTAGACACCTGGTATAGATATCGTAGCTACCAGTAGCTACCACACCTTCCTATTCATTTGACAAGGTCAAAGAACTATATACATAAACTGTGGGTTTAGATTTCTGTTTGTGTCTGTTTACCCTCACTCTACCCTCATAAAGATATAAGCAATTTGTCCCGTGTGGACAACTCTGTAAAAAGGTTAGAAAATATTTTATTTTTTTCCTTTCTTAATTGAAGCAATTTGACCTGCAGGACTTTCTCAGTTATATTGCATGGGTGCTTGTAAATAAGATAAAAAGCAAATCTTTTTTATTCAAAGATCATGTAAGATAAACAATGTATTTAGCATGAAGCATGACTTATTTTCATATAAACCTTGATCCTAGAGGAAAGAAAAAAGTTTTGCCGCCAATTCTTATACCCGTGATTATATTGGATTTTTTGTTTGTTTGTTTGTTTGTTTGTTTGTTTGTTTGAATCTTTTGGGTTCTTTTTTTTTCTGAACGGGCTTTCAAAGACACGTCTTCAGGGAGGAATGTGGGAGATCACTCTGCAATTAGAGGCCCGAGGGTGCCACCTCTGGGCTTCGGGTTCAGGCTATGTACGCCAGCTGAATCACCTCTTGGGGGTGGGCTTCCGTCTTCTTCTGCCTGTACAGTGATTTTTAGGTGTTCAGTGTTAACCCCAGTGTTATTTCAGAACACATCTGTAGAGTGTGTGAGTTTGTGTGCCCAGGAACACACACCCTTTAACATTGTGCCTGCCTGCCTGCCCTCAGTACCTCTGTTGTCATGTCTCTGACATGTTTTGACAGAAAGTTACCTGTCTTTATTTATAACAGTATTGGTTTTTTCTCTCTCTCTTGTGTGTAAATGTACATGTGTCCTTATTTTCCATCAACATTGTTCAGTGTAAAAGTATGGATCAGACGGGCTTGGGAAACTTTGTAGGTGTCCTGAAAGAACCTCATATCTCAAAAAAAAAGGCTACTCTGGAGTTGAATTGAAAAGGAAGAGAGAATGTAGGAGATGGAATAAATTTTTGATTTACATACAGTATTGTTAAGGAATTACCTGCCATTGTGGATGTCAAGCTTGCATACAGTCTATCACATATTTATCTTAAGAGACCAATCTGAAGATCAGAGGGTTTTTTACTATTTTGCCAAGACGTATGTGTATCTCACTTATGGTCATGAAAACACTGACTTGATTGAAATTCACAAGGACAGTACTGAGTGCTGACATTTTTGCATCAGAAGTGATATAGATACTGCACTGCCATTATTCGGCATGCTTTCACTGAAACAGGAATGAATTAAAGTATTAATTTCCCCCCACTTACACAGATGCAGTGCAAATAAAAAAGCAGCTTTATAGGAGAAAACATGGGCTGAGTTTGGTTGTAGCAGCAGAGTCAGACATGGTTTTGTTTAAGCTGTTGAGTGATTGTCAGCGAGCCAAGCAGGCAAACAAATGCATGTCCCATCCACTGGAACAGTCTTTTGCCACCTGTAGCATGCATCACTGGCTTTGCATTTTGTATGGTATCCATGCCGACATATAAAAAAGGCTAAAAGGAGACACTGTCAGTGTTCGTGTTGTGTGCCATCCGTCTCTCGTCTGATATCTGTCTGAGTGCTCCCGCGGCCCAGGTCAAGCACTCTGCTGTACTTGCAGTAACAATCCACTGTTGTGGTGACTAATAACGTGTTCAGCTGGCAAGAGGCATGTTGAGGGATGAATGTGTTGCTTTAGCAACCACCTTTTTTCCTCTGACTCAGTGACATGCAGGAAAGATGAACGCTTGACCTACCAGTCCTGGAAAAACAGAGCAACACATAGAATATATGTGGAACATTTTAAAGCAAAGGAAACATACTGCCTGAGAAGCCCCCTAAAACAAGTGTTTCTTTCAAACCTGCCAAACATACAGTGAAACGCTCTTAAAAAACAGTTGCCATTTTTTGTTTGTTGTTTTATGTGCATTTTCTGTTCTGTTTTCTCTCTAACAAAATTATCTACAATACTGCCATTATTTTTTGGGAGACTGTCTGAGCTGAATATTGGAAAGCCATAGGTTAGAGATGTCAAAATGCAAACCTGTTATCGATCTGTGAGATGTGATGCGGAGTACACCCAGGTGTTGTTTTTTTTTCAGTAAATGTTCAATTCTCTCCTTGTTGTGCAATCATATTGCCAAAGAATGATTTCAAGACCTATTTCATCACTACATGTAAATATCAACGTTGTCCAATACCGTGGCAAAAAATATATAAATGTTGTTTTATTTTGTTTTCCATTTTCTGAAAAACTGCAATGATGTTTATGTGATGTATTGTCTTCCAGTTGGTTGCAATAATAAAAAATACAAGTTGCAGAAGATTAGTTTGGGTGTTTCTTTTGCCGGACTTGGATCAAACATGAAAACCATGATCAAAGAGAATACCTATCGCTGAACACTATGAGGTGCCCCTAAGGACATTATTCAATATGAGGTGCCCCTAGGGACATTATTCAGAATTACCATGCATATACATGTACTTTTCCTCTCACATACACATATGAAACCAAACTCATTCACATACTATACTGAAAAGCTCACACACATAAAAGTAAAATGCTTTTACACACACAACTGAAAATATTACGTTCACACACACAACTGAAACGCTCTCACACACACAACTGAAACGCTCTCACACACTCAAGTAAAATGTATATAAAAGCATTTCAGTACGTTGTATGAGAGGATTTCAGTTGAACAGGAAGGCATTTCAGTTAAAAAGGAAGGCATTTCAGTTGAACAGGAAGGCATTTCAGTTGAACACGAAGTTGTTTAAATAAAAGCACACATCTCACAATACAAGCGAACAACTGTTGATCGTACAACGGCATTATGTTTATTGCTTCTGACAAGCATCGGCGCATAGTTTGATTTCTTCCAAAGTATATGCTCAATTTCAAACTAATCAGATGGGTCGGCTTT
>NC_060159.1:7278879-7353340 GCF_021292245.1 Micropterus dolomieu
CACCACAAAGCTTATTCAATCACGTTTTTATCAACTTAGAAATATAGCAAAAATTCGATCTATGTTAACTTTTGAGGACACCGAGACCATTTTACACGACTTCATCTCATCACGCCTGGATTATTGCAACAGCCTTTTCACCTGTTTAACCCAAAAATCTACTGATCGACTCCAGACTGTCCAGAACTCAGCTGCCAGGCTTTTAACCAGAACAAAGAAATATGACCACATCACCCCTATTTTAACTTCATTACACTGGCTCCCAGTATGTTTTAGAATTGACTTTAAAATTTTATTGATCACTTTTAAAGCTCTTCATGGCCTCTCGCCTTGTTATATTTCTGACCTTTTAGTCCCATACACACCAGCACGTACCTTGAGATCCTCGGGCAGAGGTCTGTTGCCTGTTCCAGAGTCTCGACTGAAAACTAAAGGGGACAGAGCGTTTGCTGTCAGGGCCCCGAGGCTCTGGAACAGCCTGCCCGAGGAAATCAGGTCGGCTGAGTCAGTGAACTCTTTTGTCCCTTCTTAAAACATACAACTTATTTTATATTTATCTTAAACGTGTATTTTAGTCTTTTCAGTGTTTTCTTGTTTTTATCTTGTATTGTTTTTGTATTATTGTCTTTTGGGTATTATTGTTGTGGTGGCAGCCCGGCTGACGGTGAGTGTCCTGGTTTTTTTTCTCCTTTTTATCAGTTAAAAGTTCCTCTTCGGGCTTCCCCCACGGTGTCCTCCCAGTTCCCCCCTGCATCCTCCCTTCCTCGGCCCCAGTGTTCCTCTCCCTCCACTCCAGTCCCTCAACCACCTTTTTCCCTAAATAAATCTCCTTCGCTCAGAGCGCTGCAATTGGATCCTCTCTGTCCCCACACCACACCACCCACGTAACAATTATTGTCTTTACACTTGTTAAAGCACTTTGTAACTTGTTTTTGAAAAGTGCTCTACAAATAAAGATTATTATTACTCTGTCTTTGGCTGACAAAATGACCAAGCAGGCGGTGCCCTATAGAATGTAGTGTAGACACTGAAAAATACACCAGAAGAAGAGTTCCCCTTCAAGGGAACTCGAACTGCGTTGGTGACGACACTATGGGAACACCTCTGGGCGTGGCATTGCTGAACTATGAATGAAACTCCAATCCTATTGGTATTACTAGAACGGTAGTGTGTTACGGCGTAACCGGAGGGGGTATATAAGCACGCCGGCACATAGGACACATTAGCTTCTTTCTATTCAGCAGGCTCTCTGGCTATGTTTGGAAGCTCCATCATCCTACCTGAAGTCGAGACGAAGCAGATCATGTCGAAGCGATTCCGACAGTGTGTCTTTCCATTCCGTCCACGCTCAAAGTGTAGGTGGCTGCCATTGCAGCATTCCACGCCCCTCTGAGTGATGGGCCCTTGGGGAGGCTTCCACTGGTCGTGCACTTCCTCCATGGAGCCCGGAGGATGAGACCCGTGACTTGTTCCATGGTTCCCACCTGGTACCTGGCAGTGGTTCTCCAAGTGCTGGCGGAGGCCCCCTTCAAACCCCTGGAGTCGGCTGAGGCAAAGCACCTGACCCTTAAGATGACCTTTCTCCTCGCTATCACCTCTCTGAGGAAAGGTGGGGGATCTCCAGGCACTTTCGGTTTCTCCCCGATGCCTGGAGTTTGCCTTGGGGAGGGTCAGGGCCATCCTGCACTCTTGTCCAGGATATGTCCCTTAGGTTCCGGCCAGATTGGCAGGGTCCACGGTGCTGCAGGCGTTTCATCCCCCACCTCATGTGACCGCTGAGGACGGGAGACTTCATCTGCTCTGCCCTGTCAGAGCACTGAGTATTTACACTCTGGGGTCTTCCCGGTGGAGGAAAGCAGACCAGTTGCTGGTGTGTTTCGGGTCCCCCAAGGCTGGGCTCCCTCCTTCTAAACACACCATCAGCAACTGGATCGTTCAGACTATTTCCCTGGCCTATCAGGTGCGCGGTTTGCCTTCACCTATTGCCGTAAGGGCGCACTCTACTCGAGGAATGGCGGCTTCTAGGGCCCTCCTTGCAGGGGTGTCACTCCAGGATTTGTGTGACGCGGCTGGCTGGGCCACCCCTCACACTTTTATCCGTTTTTACAGTCTGGACCTTCCTTCTGCACCCGACACCCGTGCGCTCTCCTCCTAGTTGTGCCGTCAGGTTCTGCACGCTGGGGGCAGGCGGGGTTTCGGCGTGGCCTAAGTGGGTATCTCGTTCCCATAGTCTCGTCACCGACACAGTTCGAGTTCCCTCGAAGGGGAACATCTCGGGTTACGTATGTAACCCTTGTTCCCCAAGAAGGGGAACGAGACACTGCGTCGGGCCGCCACACCTCACCCCGCCTGGAGTGCCTTGCTTCATAGAAAGGGCTAATGTGTCCTATGTGCTGGCGTGCTTATATACCCTCTCCGGTTATGCCGTCACACACTACCGTTCTAGTAACACCAATAGGACTGGAGTAGTTTCAGCCCTGCCACGCCCAGAGGCGTTCCTATAGTGTGTCGTTCCCCTTCTTGGGGAATGAGGGTGACATACGTAACCCGAGACGATTTCTTCTCTTCTGTCTGTTCTGGAATTGAACTCTTTAAATAACTAACTGTTGTATGAAAGCTCACCATATGGTATTCTGAGCTATGTAGCCACACAAATATCCACAGCACCCAACAGAAGAAGTTTTGATTCATGGCCTTTAACACATTTTTATCTCAGCGACCCACTGTAAGTTCCTGAAAACTTGACAAGACTGCACTTTAGTCATAAAGCTGCAAACAAACATTTATGTATTTTTAATATGACAGGAGAGACTTTAAATGTATATTGTTTTTTAAACCTATACAACATATAATAATTCAGAATGTAAAACATGGCCATTTTTCCATGTTGCAAGAAAAAAATATAAAGGCAAGCGAGGAAGAGGACAGTTTGACTGGCAAAAAGCTGAACCGGTCACCAACATCCCTCTGGAGACTGCTCCGTCCGTCCGTCAATCAGCCAATCTGGCTTTTGCACCAAGCTGTCATTACAACATACACCAATTAAAGCCGAGAGGACCGGGACTGCTGAATAAATTGTAAATGTACTCAGACACTCAGAAACAGTCACACGCCTATACTTGTGTAAGTATGTACACAGTTACACACATACACACACACTGACACAGCAGGAGTTAGTAAACACTCCCTAATTGGAGTGGTAACAAGCTGCCTGTCAATCAATACCCCCCTCAGTTCACTTCGGTATTCTGTTCATTCTGGTCCAACTTTGCAGCACTTCAATCAGCCACAACTGGAACTGGAGTTCCTTTCCTGGACCATATTTGATACATTAATCTCTCACAGTGAGAATAAACATGGGAGAGGAGGGTTTGGATTTGTGCACTTGATTTAGCGAGTTTGTGGCATGTATTCTAAATCATAGTCACAAAGTAGTCACAAATACTCCCGCTAGATCCCCTAAATTATTTAAGTTTGCTCAGAAATGAACTGGAAATTTGGACTAATTATTTTGGTTAATGGCGTTAAAAGGTTGTATTCAGTGAACAACAGAAAAACGCAACAGGCCTGTGTGCCGGGGTCAGTTGGATAGAGAGATCATGTACTTCACTACCAATTGCAGTGCCTCACGTCGTCCTGGCCTCAGTGCAGTTGTACTGTCGGTAAGTGAACAGCCATCCCAGCTATCCAAGGAAATCTTTTTGGTTTCCTATTTAGCGTTTTCAGGTTTTACGTATTTTGTAAGCTGATTTATAGACAGTAGAGGTGTCTTCCAGTTTCACTACTGTTGAAAAGTTTGGAATCACTGAGGAATTTCCAAGTTTTGGAAGGCAAAATAATATTTCAAAAAATGCACTGAACTCGTGGTAGACATGGGCGTAAATTTCATCAAACTGTTATATCCATTTTCTTTTCTCTGTCATTTTATGGTATGGTATGGTATGGTATGGTAGTAGAGAATGAGAGCTGTTGACCGTTTGTGTTTTCAAAGCTCAGTTTATTGTCTAGGGTGAGTCCAAGATATTTGATGCACTCCAGCATCTCAGTTTCATTATTGATGCAGGTGGAGTTGTGTGCTTTGCTGTGTTTGCAGGAAGAGTTAATTAACAGTTCTTTTGTTTTACCACCAGCTGCAGGTAATTGTTCATGCACACAAGTAATATTAAATTGATCAGAAATACAATCTAGACGTTATTGTTGGAAAGGGCTAATTTTCAGAATTCATCACTCCAATGTTCAAATGCCACATTATGTTAGCTGACACTAAATCCTGCCGTTGAAAGACAAATTCATCATTAGAAAACCCTTGTGCAATCACATTAGCACAGCTGTGAACCGTTTTGCTGTTTAAAGAAACAATAAAACTATTTGGGCTACTTGAGTATCTGAAGCAACAGCGTGAGAGAAATTGCCAAGAAACTAAAGATATCGTACAAGGGTGTACACTACACACATTTTAGAACTCTCACACACACAACTGAAAATATTACCTTCACACACACAACTGAAAAGCTCGTACACATACAAGTGAAACGCTCTCACACACATACAACTGAAACGCTCTCACACACAGAACTGAAACGCTCTCACACACATACAACTGAAACGCTCTCACACACACAACTGAAACGCTCACACACATACAACTGAAACGTTCTCACACACACAACTGAAACACTTTCACACATACAACTGAAACGCTCTCACATACTCAAGTAAAATGTATGTTGTATAAAAGCATTTCAGTACGTTGTATGAGAGGACTTCAGTTGAACAGGAAGGCATTTCAGTTAAACAGGAAGGCATTTCAGTTGAACAGGAAGTTGTTTAAATAAAAGCACACATCTCACAATACAAGCGAACAACTGTTGATCGTACAACGGCATTATGTTTATTGCTTCTGACAAGCATCGGCGCATAGTTTGATTTCTTCCAAAGTATATGCTCAATTTCAAACTAATCAGATGGGTCGGCTTTAACCCACTGCTAGTTATCAAATGCCAGCACACCAGCGTTGGGAGGCGCTATAGGGAGGCGCACTCTGACCAGACAGACTCCTGGCAGAGCTAGAGAAGGAGAAATTCTTTAAGAGACAAATGTGACATTCACTAAGAAGTTACATAAAAAAAGAATTATCTGTACACTGAAAAGTTTTGAAGCTCTATAGATGGTGTCATTTATTGTGCCCTTTGAGTAGGTCTTGTGGATATTACATGTTTATTGGCTTACTGTATAGTGTATAGTGAAGCAAAAGGGTGAAAAACATTAACTGATAGAAAGCACATATTTGCTACAAGTGCATTCGATCAGCTGATTGTTTATTTTTGCTCTGTGTGGGCTACTTGCCTGAGAATACCTCAGAGTTTGCAACATTGCAATTAATGATACATATAGAGGGGTTCATAATTTCTCAGTCAGCAGGTCATTCTTTGTTTAAGCACTTTACCCAGTTTTGTTTGGATTTGTGCTCATTCTCTTGAGAGCAGCAAACAAGGCACTCTTCAAAACCTTCTCTGGCTCTAGTTGCTGAGTGTAAGGCTCCTATGTTATCTTCAAGTATAAGGTACAATGTCAAAAAACTGCATAACTATTTCTCTTTTCAACTTATACTAGACTGCTCTCCCTTAGCAAAAGAGTTAAGCTTTAATATTCGATGTTTTATCTGTGTTGCATGATGAGCTGGTTCTTTCAATTGACAATCAGAATGTAAAATGAACATTTTCAGTCAGTAGTAAACACAAAATAAGTCTAAAGTATAAATATATTTAGAATTTATTGCAATGGAACCATAAACCATTTTTTTAATGGACATAAAACACAGATGTTTAAAACCACTGTGGACAATGAGGAGATCCAGTGCTGCTCTTCCATTATGCAAGCAAAATAGCTCATGTTACCATATTTAACTTAACATTAGCTTACCATTGACTTATTAAAAGAAACACTATAATTAAGTGACATCCAAATTATTGACTCATAACTAAAGTTATGTGAAAATCTGAATTCAGGTTTAATTGATTTGCTTCAAATAGTTTGTTAGACATTTAACAGTTAGAACTTAGTTTAAAGCTGATTCACGTTTAGACAATTGTGGTGTTGCAAACCACAATTACAGTAAATACTTAAAATCATTAAGGCATTTTAAATCTTATGTATAACGTCAATAACATATAAATCATTATTTAAAGTTTTGGTGTATAGCTTTAATGTTAACTTACCAGAAGTGCAAGCTGGGATCACTGGCTGGGACCAGCCATAGAATTTCACTTGTATGTGTGTCAGGTTTTCATTTGTGTGTGTGTGGGAACATTTCAGTTGTGTATGTAAAAGCATTTCACTTGTATGTGTGTGAGCATTTCGTTTGTGTGTGAGAGAGCGTTTCAGTTGTGTGTGTGAGAGTGTTTCAGTAGTGTATGTAAAAGCATTTCACTTGTATGTGTGTGAGCATTTCAGTTGTGTGTGTGAGAGCGTTTCAGTAGTGTATGTAAAAGCATTTCACTTGTATGTACGTGAGCGTTTCAGTTGTGTGTGTGAGAGCGTTTCAGTAGTGTATGTAAAAGCATTTCACTTGTATGTACGTGAGCGTTTCAGTTGTGTGTGTAAAAGCATTTCACTTGTATGTGTGTGAGCATTTGGTTTGTGTGTGTGAGAGCGTTTCAGTTGTGTGTGTGAGAGCATTTCAGTTGTGTGTGTGAGTGTTTCAGTTGTGTGTGTGAGAGCATTTCAGTTGTGTGTGTGAGTGTTTCAGTTGTGTGTGTGTGAGCATTTCAGTTGTGTGTGTGAGTGTTTCAATGTATGTACATGAGCGTTTCAGTTGTGTGTGTGAGAGCATTTCAGTAGTGTGTGTGAAGGTAATATTTTCAGTTGTGTGTGTGAAGGTAATATTTTCAGTTGTGTGTGTGAAGGTAATATTTTCAGTTGTGTGTGTGAAAGCGTTTCAGTTGTGTGTGTGAAAGCATTTTACTTTTATGTGTGTGGGCTTTTCAGTTGTGTGTGTGAACGTAATATTTTCAGTTGTGTGTGTGAGAGCGTTTCAGTTGTGTGTGTGAGTGTTTCAGTTGTGTGTGTGAGAGCATTTCACTTGTATGTGTGTGAGTGTTTCAGTTGTGTGTGTGAGAGCGTTTCAGTTGTGTGTGTGAGTGTTTCAGTTGTGTGTGTGAGAGCATTTCAGTTGTGTGTGTGAGTGTTTCAGTTGTGTGTGTGAAAGCGTTTCAGTTGTGTGTGTGTGAGCTTTTCAGTATAGTATGTGAATGAGTTTGGTTTCATATGTGTATGTGAGAGGAAAAGTACATGTATATGTATGGTAATTCTGAATAATGTCCCTAGGGGCACCTCATAGAACACCCTTGTCAGCTACAATGACACATTTAATAACAGCATCACTGGTAGGTAGTTCATGTGGGCTAACAAAAGCAGCAATTTTCACAATTTCTCTGCTCAACATTCATAGCTAAAAATAGTAAAGGATTACAAGAAAGCACCCTTTCTACCCCCCTCATTTTCACCACTTCAACATGCAACACACACTAACCCCCATTTACTGGTAAAGTGCTAGCTTTGTGGAGACTGGAGACTCTTTAATTTGCTCTCAAGACTGACCCCAATCATTAACCTCACATATTCCCATCAACAAGGGTCTTATCATAACCATGCGTCTTCCACCAGTTAATTATTCATTTACTTCCTCCAATCATTTAAGTTCAATACTTCTGATTAAAGTCAAACTCAGCTTCCCCCTTAGGGAAAGAAGTAAGAGTTAAGTGTACCAAAGAGTTCCTCATTGCCTTATCATTTTGAGTGGTGCCATTTTGGAGCCGTGTGGCAGTGGAAGCCCATTCATAATTGAAGCCGAGACAGACTTAATCTCGAGCCAGTGCCTCCCTGTGCAGCACGCTCCCACCACCAACACAACTGGAGCTAGCAGCTCCTCTGTTGCTATGCAACTACAGCAAAGAAAGAGGGGGGTGAAAAGCTTTCTCTAGATCTTTAGAGGGCATCATACTACTCAGACTCAAAGGCAGCGACCTCATGCCTCAGATAACACGGCTTTATGTTTGATCACATGTCATTGTTTGACAAACACCTACTAGACAAGTCTCCAGACAAGTCTCCAGTCATTCCAACACTTTTTTTTTCCAAAGAAAAATGTTACAAGTGAATTCAAAAGCATGTTCTCATCAGTTTCAGGTAGACCTTTAATTTCCCCTCAGTGAAATAAATTAAATTAAATCAGTTGTTGTGACATTCCATCTTAAGGGAGGCTCCATCCATAAGGCTCACCAAAATGCTTAAATGGATTGATGCACAGACAGCTGTGTGTTCCCCGGTTGCGTCTATTGATTTTCCAACCTACTTTAGATGAAACACATGGATGTACTCTAAAAGCTCTTGGAATACATCCATAATTAAACCACGCCCACTTCCGTATGACGTCTTGACGGCTGCCTTCCCATGGAAACCTCAATCACGCGGGTCCCGCGAACTACACTGCTACAGCAGCTTGGAAAGTAGTGATTTGGGGTACTGAATTTGATAAATTTACTGTTCATTTTATTTCATTTATTTATTGAAAAGGGACAGCTTACAGTAAAATATAAACGTTTCCATTTGATGCACTGTACCAGATGATAGCTTCACCAAAACAATCGCAACACGAATTTGAGCCACGTCGCCCAGACACAGCATTGAATTAACAACACACAAGATATACAATAAGAACTACTCATAATGGCACGTCACAAAAGTTTGCCAGTCAACTAAAAGCAGCTCATAAAACTCATAGATACAATGTCTGAGTCAGTGATTGCAGAGCTGAGCAGCTGAACATACTGATGAAGTTGCAGCTCCTCACATCAACTGCCCATATGCAGTACGGCGGAGTGGTATGACACAATAAAGGAGATCCTGGAGGACATTATTGATTTTGCTGAGCGTGTAAACACAAAACCACATAGTGGAGGAGGAGCCAAGCCAATTAAAGTTTTGTAAACTAAACACAAATGAGAAAAACTGTAAAATTCTCAAAGCTAAACAAATTACATTTCTCAAGTATCCTGCAATGATGAAAGTGATAAGGTTTTTTAATCCAACATTTTAAGAGTTTGTTTGCACAAGGACTCAAGAGGTTTTATACTTTCCTTTCGTTTCGCCAGCCTGCCCCCAACATGTAATGCAGAAAGACATGTGTAAAAGGATCTTACCATACATAAATATTCTTGCTGCGTCCAATGATAGATTATTTCTAACATTCAACACAACAAACTAGCTCAGTACAGACAGTACACAGTACTTACCAAAACTGCGAAAAATCATGTGGATACGTCACACTTTCACAGAGTTATATGGAAGAAGCTGTTTTTCAATTACGGAAAAGAAAATTCACTAAAGCGATTGAAATACTTGCTTCAATCGTCCTGACACATAGCCATGCTACCCTATTTAAATACAGAAGGAGGGGGCAGTCCACTTTTCTGGCTAGACCACCAGGATTTTGGCAGCCAAATAATAGGGACTTCACAGTGGACCAGGAAAACAGGCTGCAGAGGATCATAAAAAGGGCAGCCAAGATCCAATCCTAATGTGCATTAACTGTTTGATATTCTAAAAATAATATTTATTATATTTTTTATTAAGAAAAATGACATGTTTGCAATTAAATAATAAGGACACTGTCAAGCATTTTGTATAAAAACAAGAATAACATCGTTGTGTTTCTTCCCCCCACCCCAGTGTTACATCTGTCCCGCACAGTAGGGACGAATGACACAATGCACATCTTTCGTTTAAACTCAAATTAGACTGAAGTCGTTCCACATTTTATAAGCTAGCACCTGGTATTGATAGAACACACACGTGAGTTGTTGATCACAACAACAAATTATTTCCGTCAGTAACGTTATCTTTTTAAATGACGTAAATCTGAAAAGTGTTTCAATCTTCCCGGCTCTCCCATACTCTTCCTTTGTCGAGCCTTGATTTAATTTGTTCATCAGACCACAAATGAGACAAGAATTATAGCTGGCATGTCTTGTCTAACTGTGTGTTCAGTGAGTGTGGTGTTGAGTAATGGGAAATGTTAATTCTGAAGGACCACGACTTAACAGTTTGAGTCAAGCATAGATGCTATTATGTGTAGCCCCTTGTTGACTTATCATTTATATGATGATAAAAAATGTAAGCCTATATAGCTAGCTCTTAAAGTGACAGGAAGTTTCCTCCTTCCTTTGCTTATTGGAATGCAGTCCTTCAGTTCAAAGTAGCCTAATTGGCATGACAGTCACTGAAGGTTTGTAATTTAATACTTAATTATATATTGTGTGTGTAGCATGGAGGAACTACAAATTTTGTTTTGTTATGCAGCCTTGTGCTGTGTAATGACAAATAAACAACCTTGTAAGCTACCTTGTCTCAACATCACTACTTATGAACTGGGCCACATGTTTTCTAATGCTGTCGAAGTCATTGTTTTTAATAGGGACTGGCTGGGAAGTTATATACTAAGCATCATCTTGTACCTTTTAATAAAAGTAGATGACTATCTCTACCACATCTGCTGTTTCCAAAATAGGCATAAAAGGTAGCTGTCATATTTCGCAGACGGCGTTGGCGCGGTTTCCATGGGAACGCAGCCGTCGTGGGTGTCATCATACGGAAGTGGGCGTGGTTTCATCTGTCCACAGAATGACCAGTGAGGCAAGTTTCCATGGAGACAGAAGTTGAGGTAACATCCTCTTGTCAAATCTCATGTTTTTGTGAATGTACCCCAAGAAGTCTAGACAGGGATATTTGTGATTAAACAGATAGAACCCCCCTAATTGAATTACATGTAAAATAGTTGCATGCTATACAGAGTGAATGTATCGGTGTGTGTGTGTGTGTGTGTGTGTGCGTGTGTGTGTGTGTGTTTGTGTGTCTTGGCATAAGTGCTTGTTTTCTGGAGCTCTGGTAGGGCAGCTATGTAGAGTGTGATCATACTCTTGTGGCGGCAAGATGTTACTACTACATGAAAAGTGCTCTTGAAATATATAAACAGTGGCAGCAAATATTCCCAGAGAAGCACTGTTAAACTACAAACATAATTTGAATAGTAATAATTTTAATAGCATACACATGGCAATTGCTTGAGGCAGACAGCTACGGCTTGGGTCTGAAGATGGTTGAATCAAACTTCTCAACGGTTGAAATTGAACTTTCCATAGCAGATTACAAAATAAGTTATTAAAAGCAACATCCATGTTGTATCAAAGAAAGTATTCAGATCCTAACTTGGTAGCCTATTAGGCCTACACCAGGGAGAAGCTACTATATTGCATGTAAAAGTCCCGCATCTTACTGATGTCACTGCTACTATTTATATTATTATTGATGAATGTAGGCCAATAAGAATGTAAATGTTGTATCTGGTCTTAGTTCAGCTCATTTGAACTAGGCCTACTTTAACAGAAGTATAATGTATAAAAACTGAGATCTTTTATAAACTAAACAACATTTTGTATATCACATTTTCATCTGCAAACGAGTAACTACAGCTGTTGGATAGGTGTAGCAAAGTAAATGTGTAATTTCCCCGGTAAAGTACAAGTACCTTCTAGAGTAAGTTGGATCTTTTCCTGTAATTATTTGACAGCATGAAGCAGGCTACACAAATTTGGTACCATATTTCCATTATAGGTTACAGACTATACACTTGTTTTCAGTAAATTCTGACCACTTCAACAGATATGGCCAAAGACAAAATACACATTTGAGCGTGAAGTGTGTCAGACTAAAGTCTTAATGGAGACCCATTACAAAGGACTGGGATTTTAGAATTGTAGCCTATAACAGTGTTTCTGTTCTGTCATCACATTTTACAGCAATTTCCCCTCTTCTAATAATTAGGCTTATGTTTAACACTGCACAACAAAGCTTAAGATGAAATTCAGATTTGTCTTTATATTTGTTTACTGTTACACAAATTGATTAATTACTATTCCATATCTAGCCTATATTATCTTATGTACAATCATCTACTGTTGCGTGCAAAGCATGGCTGGTTAATTCCTTATGTGGGTCGTAGTATTTACAGTTGGCCTAATTCAGTAAAGAAGATCACTGAGCATTATAAAGCTGATGCGATCTGCGCACATTTACTTTCAATTGAACACATTTAAACTACATTTACCAGCAGTGGGTGTGTTTATTGATCGTCATATACCGCACCAAATCTCGCGCTATGTGCGGCTTGACCCTGCCCTATGTCTCGCGCACTCGCAGCTCCATCGCTCAGTATATAAAGCAGGACAACGACGGACGGAGGACGGCTGGGGAGTCGCAGCCCGGGATTGTAAATAAGACCGTTAAAACTGTGTTTTATTTACAAAAGTGATGCCGGCTGTTTTCAAATATCGTTCCCAGTTGTTTTAAGTCGTTTTTCGTAATTTTTGGCTCTGTTTCTCGCCTATTTCCGTGTGGTTTTTACACTACGCGTATAATGGCGAGCTCGGCTAACTCGAACCCAGTGGTAAGGATCAATCTCTAAGGATTGCCAGTGGGGGGAAAATGGGGGGGAAAGATATTAGAAAGCTGTCTATGAGCTGGTTTTATATATTTCAGTAAAATGTATCTGCTTTTACAAACACTTCACTGTTATATCAAATAAAAGGAAGACTTAGGTTCAGTCAATCGGCCATTTTAATGAGTTTTCGAAACTCACGTTAGACTAACGTTATTCTTTCAGATAAAACCACCTGGTAGGAGCAGTATGGCTAACGTGAGAGGAGCTGTTTTGCTAAAAAAAAAAAAAAAAACACGTAAGAAAATAAGTGAACATGGTATAGAAGTTTAGGGTTCGTGATGAATGTGTAAAAGTAGCAAGTTTTGGGCTGTCTGTCAGGTTGAAGCTTTAACGAATTGGCCGCCAATTAGTTCGTGGTAACGTTAGTGTCTCAGATGCTTCTTGTTTTTGTTTTTTTGTTTGTTTTTTTCTCGTTACATTTTAAGATATTGATTATCGGCATTTAATGTTTGTGCTGTTACTGTAACTGTCACTGATTTAGGGCCAAAGCGTTGCTTGCGTCGATGAGTCGGTAGGAAAGAACAAATGGTAAATATAAGCTAAACTATATTACTTTGCATAATATCAAATGTAGATGTACGCAAAGCACATTGCCACCATCCACTGCGAATGAATTACGCTTCGTTAAATGTATATTAAAGAGATTTTAGGCTGAAGTCGTCAACGTTCAGTCTTAATGCCTCCTCATTGTCCACCATTCCACGACCAGAATGCAGGGTAGCCGTCCCAAACCACCACTTTTACCCATCTCATAACTATTGTGTCCTGCTCCCCACCGACAAGACCATACAACTTAATCAAAACTGAGCATTCATAAGATACTACACCGAAAATATCCTTGACATTACGCCACGTATCGTGTAATGTACGGGGCTGTCGAGCGCGCTGCTTGCCGCTCCGTAAAATGGCTTCCACGTCTCCCCTCACTCCGGTTCTGGCCCTCCTCCTTGCTGGTGCCTGGTTTTATACAGCCATATTGGCTCTCTAATATAGACTGCCCGGGATGGGAAGGTGCTACTCGACGCTACGTCACCGGCTCTACATATAAACACCAGACTGTGCTTTAAATAGTGGAGCAGACAGGCCGAGGGGAGGGAAGGAGAGACCTGGGTCCGTGCTGCGGACATTGGGGACAATGCAGTGCAGAGAGCGCAGTGCGGTGGCCTGCGTGTCTGTCGCGTTTAGGTTTACGTTGTTGCGGTAAAACAAAGCAGACAGGGCCGTGTATACGGCACAGCTAAATCTCAGTGATTATTTTACATTTACTTATACAACAGATATTACTATATAATGTTGTGCATATTTGGTAAGGCAATATCGGATGTGTTGGAACATAGGCGGTTGTTCATGTAATGATTTGCTGCTGTTACAGCAGCTGGTAAGCACTATTAGTAACTGATTAAACATAGTTTTAAATACCAAGCTCCATAAATTCTATGTGAAAGTAAATCTCGGTAAACAGTGATCATACAATATATGGAGGGTCTCTTTTTAAGCAAACTGATCAAAAATGTGTTTTCTTTCTTTTTGTACTTGCTTCCTCATAGCCTAAACTATATAAGTCTGTGATTGAGGATGTGATCAACGAGGTGCGAGAGCTGTTCCTGGATGAGGGAGTCGATGAGCAAGTGCTTCTGGAGCTGAAAACGGTAACTTTTTCCAGCTTTATTGTTCCTGTTTGCAAAACATCTATAGGGGAAATACCACTAGTGTGTTGAGGCTTGCTTCATCCTCAGTTCATTGTAGTGTAGGAACCTAACGGTATCGTGCTTTTATTATGATTTCCCAAATGTCGGCTACTCATTTGAGAATGTCCCACATACAGTAATAAAGTAAATAGTGGTACTCTTTCTTTTGCCTGATGCTTTAGCTATGGGAAAACAAACTGTTGCAGTCCAAGGCAGTGGAGGGCTTCCATACTGAGGAACAGGCAGCCCTGCAGGCCGCCCAGCAGCAGCAGCAGCAGGTTCAGCAGCAGGTTCAGCAGGTTCAGCAGCAGGTTCAGCAGGTGACCCAGCCAACACAAGCCCAGCAAGTTATCCTGCCTCCTCAGCAACAGCAAGGTTGGTCAGCACTGGCGCTACCACAGTGTGGTGGTAAAGAACAGTTAGCAATAAACTCAACAGTAGGAACGTCTGTCAGTGCCATATTTACACACCACAAAAATGCCCATTTGAACAACACATTTACAGTGTTGAATTCTTTTCCCACTATGAGGGTTTTTTAAGGAAAACTCTTTTATTAATCTTGACCAAAGTTTATATTGTAGAAGTGATTTACTATGCACAACTGCCAGATTATTTAAACATTAGATTTTAAGAGCCAGTAGTAGATAAATGACTTCACCAAACTAGTGTTCACAGACCTTTTTTCCCCCCTCTGTTTAATCATTTTCTTTTCACGATGCTTTGAATAGTTTTCGGGTATGTTATGGAGTCAAACATGTTTCTCTCCACAGCTCCCCAGCAGCAAGTCATTGTTCAGGATTCCAAGATTCTACAGCACATGAATGCAACGGGGATGGTAAGTCGTTTGTATACTTGTGAAAGCAACATAATTACAGTTTGGGTTTTGTTCTCATCAAACAGTAGATGCAGTGCAACACTTTCTGACCTCCACAGTATACATGTTTACTGTGACTACCATACTTAACTTACTACAAAGTTGGTAGTACACTCATGACTATATCAAATGTGATGTACTCTGCTGCTGTTCACACTGCTACTAATATATATATATATATATATATAGCGCTCTCTGAGCAAACAGGAGCACTGCTACTACAGATGTTCATTAAATGGTTTTCTCACTAGACAGTGGGAGCAGTTAAAGTACTACAGAGTAGTTTAAAAACTAGTACAACTATGGAAGTAAACCAAAAACTGTAGCCACAGCCATATGACATTGTTGACAAGTTGCAGGTTGACAGCTTGTTGATGGGCAGTGAACAAGACTAAGCAGGAATTTCTATAAGTTCAGCTGATCTGTAAGTGTTTTGTTTTGGTCACACACTTGCCAATTTGCCAGTGAGAAAAATCAAATTTGGAGGTGTTGTTCAAAAACCTACAAGCAAGAATATATTTTTTATTGGGTTTTTTTCCACTCACATATTTTGTTGCCAGCCAAACGGAAGAGGAGGATCTTAATGTGTCTCTGCAGGCTTTTTCCTGAGAGCAGGATGACTGGTCTAGTAACAGACAGATGGAGGGGCAGAAGGACGGAAGGAAAGAGGAGAGGAAGGACCTTCAGAGAGTTATATAGTAGCCTGGATTACAGCGGAGATAAAGCCAGGGATAATAGATCCTCTTACATGCTCCTGTGCTCCGCCTTTTCCTTCATCCGTTTTAATTTCTTTCACAGTGTCAACACTTCCCTTCCTTTTGTACTTCCTTCTCTCAGCAACACTTCTATTTGGCAAGCCATCTGTTTATGTCGAGGCTTGCATCTGTGCGGTTGTCGTAAACTTGTCTTTATTCTCAAACACCTTTTTGTAAGCTTCGCTTGCAAATTCCTAACCTTTCACCGTCACACCTGGCAGATACAATTAATTAATGCAAATGTATAAAGGCTGCTTTAATCGTGACAACCAAGGGAATGTGAATATTAGCACTGTAATTGTGAAGAGGTTGTGCTGTATTTGATGAATAATTAAATATCTCAAGAGAAATGTGTTCCAACACTAAAGTCATAATTAAATGTGTGTACCTGGTTTTTATTTTAAATTGTTTTCCACATTCCTAAACCCTAAAATCCTGCATTAGTGTATAGTCTCATACCATTTTTGCTTTTGACTTAACTGTAGGGGGGGGGGGGTGTGTGTGTGTGTGTGTGTGTGTGTGTACAAGTGGGTGTATACCTCACTGCCTTGTTTCACTCTTGAATGTGTGTTCTCCCTTTCTCCTCTAGAGTGCAGCAGCTACCGCAGCAACCCTTGCTTTGCCCACAGGCGTCACGCCATACCAACAGCTCATCACCAGCCAAGGTGAAACACTCACAAGTTTATCTGTGCATCAGCTTGTGAAGAAATACTTAGATCTTAAAATTGCCAAATTAAGTGAATTCATGATGTTTACTGTTATACAGTACATTGACTGCTTCCCTGTTCCCCTGGCAGTTTCAAGAGATGCGTGCACTTTCACCGCATTCACATTTCTTCTGTTTTGTGGTCTCAGGTCAGATCCTGCAGGTGGTCCGTGCTCCCAATGGGGCTCAGTACATCATCCAGCAGCCCCAACAGCAGATCCTCCTTCAGCAGCAGATGCAGCCTGGTGGCGTGCAGGCACCGGTCATACAACAGGTATGCTCCATAAGACAGGTAGGAACACCTAGTTTCGGTAAACAGGCAACGCCTTTAAAAAGCACAAACTGGGCTAGGAGGGCAACATGTATAACATGCTGCATGTATTTTGTTTATCTAATACCTTTTTAGAGTAGCAATTAACAGCACATAGTATGTAATAATTGATATCCTCTGTCTAATCAGTCCCTGACAAGTGCGTTAAATAACACTGGTTACACAGCTGTTGGTCTTCTGGCGTTTAAAACAGTGGAAGAACCAACTTTTGGAAAAAAGTTATAATAATAAGTTGACTTGTGGGGAAATTAATTCCATGAAAAACATAGAAATAATTCTGGAAAATCAGGATGACACTTGCTCACTCTCACGTCACCCTTTCCCCCAAAGAAACATTATCCATGACCTTTATATCAGTGACATCTCCAATAGAACCAGCAATAGTAATATGCAGTTAAAATGCGTCACGTCCGTTACATTCATGCCCCTGTCAAATGAGTTCACACAATGTTGATTCAGCATATCACTGCTGGCAAATTGCTCTGTATTTTGCAGTATACTGGAGTTTTTAAATCTGATGTCTATGGAGACATTCCCAAACTGGCGATCTGGTAGAAATGTGTTTTATGCTAACCACCAATGATTTGCCGGAGCTGAAGGGGGAATAACTGTAGCAACAGCAGCAACTCTGCATGTCAGAGGTTATACACCATAAGCACATGTCAACAGTGTTGTAACTGCTCTCACTGTCATAAAGGGGGAGACAAAAGGTTTAAATAGAATAAGTCATAATGTAATGTAATTCCCTTAAATGTCTCAAAAGACACAGTACGCTAATGTTTATGTTCTTCTGTTTTGTGTCTGTGCAGGTCCTGGCCCCTCTACAGGGAGGCCTGTCCCAGCAAACAGGAGTCATCATCCAGCCGCAGCAGATTGTCCTAGCTTCAGGAAATAAAGTCCAAGGCAATACACAGGTAAACATCTCTTCAATTCCTTCCAAATTTAAACCTTTTCTGGGAGTTTGCCATGCACTTATGAGTTTTCTCTAATACATAGTTCTGTTTTCCCACCGTATTTCCTGCCTTTTTTGCCTTGTCATATGTGTGTTAATCTTACCGTTTGCATGCTCAAAGTTGGACAGGAAGCTCGATTTAGAATAGTGTTTTTTTACATTTTTTTTATTATTATATATTTTTTTCCTCATACATAGTTATGCTGTTTTTAACTGCAACTAGCTAATTAGATTAATGACCTTACAATCGCTGTTTTCTCCTCTGGGGCACGTATTCCCATTAGGTGATGCAAGCAGCAGCTATGGCGCAGCAGACTGGTCAGGCAGCAACAGCTCAGGTCCAGCAGGTCCAGCAGGTTCAGCAGGCCCAGGGTGCAGCTGCGCAACAGGTCGCAGCGCAGCCCCAGGCCCAGCAGCAAGCCCAGCCGCAGGCCCAGCAGCCTCCTATGATGCTGCAGGTGGATGGCGCCGGAGACACCTCCTCAGAAGAGGACGAGGATGAGGAAGAGGAGTATGATGAAGATGAAGAGGAGGAGAAGGACAAGGATGGGGGAGAGGACGGGCAGGTCGAAGAGGTGGGCATAAGGGGAAACAACAAACAGACAGAACAAATGCTTGTTGGATGGCAGCTGCGCCATATCTGGAACATTTATTATTTTAACACTTGTTGGTTGTGTTTCCTCGTCAGGAGCCACTGAACAGTGGGGATGATGTCAGTGATGAGGAGGACCAGGAGCTATTTGATACAGAGAATGTAGTCGTGTGCCAGTATGACAAGGTAAGAGATAATCTATTCTGTGAGAGAAAAACAAAACTCCGTCAACCTGCGTGTATAAATACTGCCAAATTTGTTTACTTTTTACTAGTTGTTTCATTTCAGCTCATCAACTCTCTCCTGCACAGGTCACCAGTCAATTGCAGGACTAACACATATATAGGCAGAAGCAAATAGGAGTCACCTCTATCATTTGCAAAGTTTTTTTAAAAATTCAAAATAGGCACTATTTTTCTTTTCTAGGCACTATATTTCTGGTGATAACCATGGAGACAACAAATGCAACAGTTGAACTACACAAAAGGACGTAAATAAAGCATAAGAAAAAAGCGCCTCTTAAATTGTTTTCTCAGCTGTCTTCATCTCCTTTTTTAACAAAAAAAATGGCTGCCATGAAGTACAATATTAAAGAGGCATTTTAGGCATTAGCACTATTTTACTTGATGTATGGTTTACTGGAGTGCAGAGTTTGATTGCCAGTATCATGCTGACCTAAGTGTATCACAACGCAAATTGATGCATTGCCTATAAAGAACTCTTGGTGAGCGCTTGCTACTATCTCAGCGTGTCCGGCTGAATGTGTATGGGCTAAAGACATTAGAGCCTGTGTCCACTGTAAGATGAAACGGTGTCCATCTGTCCTTGACGCCCACAACATTAATTTCCTTCTCTTTACTCCCCAGATTCACAGAAGTAAGAATAAATGGAAATTCCACCTGAAGGATGGGATCATGAATCTGAACGGGAGAGACTATGTCTTCTCCAAAGCCATAGGGGATGCGGAATGGTGAAGTAGGGGGGGGGGCGGAAACGCAAAAAAGCAACAGGAGCAAGAACTGTGTAACTCCTTCTATCCAGTTAACAGACACTTCAATATCCTTCCATATCCTGTGACTGGATTCATTTCAGGAAACGTCTTTTGAGTCTTGGAGAACTCTGACAAACCCAAAGGACTGTGAGGTACTGTAAAAACCTGGGTGTCGTCAAAATCACTCGACTAGCCTTGCGGGAAGAGAAACCTACAGGGGAAGGGAACATCTGCGAAAAGAGCGTTCTTTATCTTTTTTGCTTTTTCCAGGCTTCTCTACCTTTTTCTCCTGAGAGAATTCACACACATTGGAAAGTAAGCATTTCACATCGTACAGGTGTAGTGGACCAGGGTGACGTGACCTGCCACCCCACCCCCCAGGAGGTCAGAGGTCATTCATTATAACCCCGTAGATGAGAAACACCTTCATGATGCACTGTAGTCGGTTGACTGGATTGACTCATGTCTACATTTAAGTCCAAATTTAGTGCCACCAGTCAAGATTGCTGCCTTTTAGAATGGCCTTTTGGCTTCTAATTTTTGTTCTCAGAAAATTCTCTCAGCTCGTGTTTATGAAAATGGTGCTCCAGAGTGTTTTATGTAGTAAACAACCTGTTATTGTTTTAAACATTTGTTTTAAATGTGTTTGAAGGGTTAAGACAACAAAGGTAAACTTATATTAATCCTAAAATAACTAATAGAAGTTTAATGGCATTTTTTAATCTTCAAAGTAGTGCTGAATCCAAAAATACTATTATTTTCCTCATCGGCTTCTCTGGAGCTTCATTCCATCTTTATCTCAAAACCTAAAACAAAAAAGGAAAAACGGATCCAACACAGAATTCATATAAGAACTGTAATGTCTGGAAGTTTGTCCTGTCGGTGTATCATCTTTGCTATTATTTTAGTTCCCTGCTGCCGTCTGAAAAATTGCACTGTCAGTTTATCAATGTGTTGTGAAGTCAGTCAAGTCAATCAATAGCCACAGCGTGCTCTGTTCTGTGTGTGTGTGTGTGTGGGAGAGAGAGAGAACGAGTGTGAAACTTGACAGGCATGTGGCGAGTGTTCGTACGTGCTGAGTGAGTGTGTGTGTGTGCGAATGTTGATGTGTGTTGTCCCCGCTTTTCTTTGGCAATGGATTAGTTTATTTTTCTTTCCACCCAATAATCTTAAAATGTCACAGCTGAAATTGTGAAAGAAAGATTTGCATTTTTTCCCCTTTACTTTTGGATGGGTGCAAGGCCATTTCTTTTGTTTAGTTTCTTTAATTTATTCCTTAAAGTTAATCAAATGTTTTATTGTTTTTTTTGTTTTGTTTTTTGATAGGTTGGAAAGCCGCACCAAACTGTGCTCTTATAATCTAATAAGTGTTCCTTTTTTCTTTTCTGTTGGCTGGACAAAGCTACCTAAAGCTGTGTTCCAAATCATTTCGTCCACCATATGTTTTCCTGTATTTTTATTTTATTCATGACTTTTAAATGAAAATATTTTCTATCAAAGTGAGTTTAACTCGGGGGGGCCGTGTGTTTCTCTGCAGTTTGTTTTTAGTGCCCTTGTTGCAGCAATTTGAAATAAAGTACATGTTTTTTGAGCGTTGTGTCGATTTGGTTGATGGTTGGCTCTATAGAGTAGAATGTTTTTAAAGAAACCTAATTAACACCAAGGACGCACTGCTAAGGTAACTGAAACCAAGAAGAGAAAAAAATTAGTTTTCTTAGTATTTAACCTACATTATCTAATTGTAATAAAAGTAATTTTATATTTCAGATTTTTTTCCCACTGACTAAAATGTAATTGTTAATTTGGTTTCGTGCACACTGAAAACAAAGTCAAAAAAGGGAGTCACTTTTAAATAGAAATTGTTATTGGCCCAGAACCATCCTCAAATAGCAAATATAATAATTGTGCCATTGGAGATTTCCAACACAATTCAAGTTTTAAGAAAAAATGAAAAGAAATCCCAGGCTTTCAGGACAACATTCAATAGGTCTATGGTTACTAGTCACAACAATACTGATACTCATAGTTGCTTAATAATTTTGTTTGTTGAATGTGTGCCTTTTTGAACTTGATTTCGCTTTTCCAATAATCACGAATGATGACCTGGTTAAAAGGATATGTATTAAACTGTATTCTCTGCTTTCTAATTGTTTTGTCGTGTGTGTTCTAGCCGCTGTTCAGATGATTAAGGAAATGTATTGTTCATATTCATTTATTTTTTCTAAATTAAATCAAGTTTGGAACAAAACTCAACAGTGCTTTGAATGCATTCAGTTGTCTTTTCCAAGCCTTAATTTTAAACAGGTTTTTAACAGGTGTTACTAATCAGAGTTGAATAGTCTCCAAGCCCTTGCTATATTACCTTACTACATTGTTCCCAACCTTTTGTCAGATTTATCCCCACAGCCCTATGAGATGAAGTCCACTACACCTTCATCAACACCACCTGGCATTTTCCAAATGTGTTATTTAACTCTGTTAATATTACAGTGTATATTGTCACTGAATCCCCTATCAACATTTAAGTCAGGTCAAGTTTGTATTTGTGCTTCTACCACTTGGAGAGGCAGAAGCTAGACATTTAAGCAATTTATCCGTTCGCTATCTATAACCTGTTACCTGTAGATGTTTCAATCATTCATACTTTTTTTTTTAAAGCTATCTCAGAATTTCTTTTATTTAGAGAAATTCATTTAGGCTGCTTTTAGCAATTTCAACCACTTTGCTTTAAATAACTATTTCAACAGTTTAGCCATTACTTTTAGACATATTAACGGAACACTTAGTTTTTTTGGATTGCTTAAGCACGATTTTCAAAACAGGACCCGTGTTTTCAAAACACTACACACAATTAGCACAACCACACACCCAAATAGCAAAACACTACAGATCCTTTGCATAATTAAACACTCTTGTAAAAACTATACACTTCTGTTTAAAAACCACACTTTGTTACCATATGAAACACACACGTTTCACATTACTATACTCTGTTTGCACGAGTTACACTCTACTGTGATAAACCTAAAACACTTTTAGCACTTCTACTTCCCCATGATTAGAGTAGGCTACCATCAACAAAGTACAAATATAATGTAAATTCACCAAACACTACACAAGACCAATGTTGCAGACTGAAGAAACTCATTTATTTCTCAACACGCCCAAAATGTTGACATGGAAATTCATAATACCGTAACAAAATGTCACTTTACGTATTGTACTGTAAAAAACAAAACAAAACAAAAACTAGACATTGTGGATCTGGCCAGAGAATTTCATCAACATCGCAGGCAATGTTGTCATTAGCAAGACACCTTGGAAAGAAACGTCTTGAATGACGAATCCATCCTTGCATTGCTGCTACCTCCATCTGGTCACAGGCCGCCTCCATGGCTTGGATTAGGGGTACCTCAGCCTGGAGACGGAGATCATATACCTTCCACCTACATGCCGTGAAAAACTCTTATATAGGGTTGAGGAATGGAGAGTATGGTGGAAGATATTGGACGGTGAAATGTGTATGTTGCTGAAACCAGTTCTGAACCAGAGCAGAGCGGTGGAAAGACACATTGGCCCAGACAACAATGTCTTGCATATGATCGATTTGATTTGCTGCTGTTATGTTGTGCAATTGGTCCAAGAATGCAAGTATGAGTGCTGTGTTGTAAGGGCCCATATGGGCATGGCGGTGGAGGACCCTATTCTGTGTAATGGCTGCACAGAGTGTTAAATGAACTCATGCTGGATCTCCTCTGCATCCATTCGTAAAACTCTCTGAAGAACAGTGTCAAAATTGTGCAGTTCAGTGTAGATCTAGTATACATATTACAGTACAGTAAAAGATTATGAGACAGTATGCAAGATCACACTGCTAAAGTGAATATATACCTCTGCATAATCATGCCGCAGTCGTTTCACCCTTTTAAATTTGCTTCATTTGAATATGTTTTTTTTCTTAGGATGCGTGCCAGTGTTGATGTTGAGACCTGATAAATATTGTTGAAACTGGCGTGGTTATTGACAATGTTAGCTTGGAGCTGATTGAGTGTTATAGCATTGTTGGCCAAAACCATGTTTACTATCTCCCTCTCTTGCTGTTTTGTGAACATAGGAGGCCTTCCCCCTTGTCGTTCCTGACCCTCAATCCTATGTAGAAAAATAAAAACAGTATACAATAGTACAGTAATTTAACAGGAAAAGGTAACAGAAGTGCGGATAGTGCATGGAATACAGTACTGTAAGCAGTTACTGAAACCGTGCAGATGTTTTTGATATGATGATATTTTTACAATACCTATTTTCCAGTCGAAATGCTCTTATCACACTTGCCACTGTGTATCGGCTTAGATTTGGCTGTACTCGCAGTCCAGCCTCCCTCAGCGTCAGGCCGTGGTTGACAACGTGGTCAACCAGTGTTGCGCGGATCTCATTTGTCAGATTCGGTCCTCTTTGAGCACCTTCTTGTCTTCCTCTTCCTCTGTTGATTCCTCTTCCTCCCCTTCCTCCCCCTTCCTCCTCCCCCTTCCTCCTCCTCCTTGTCCTCCTCCTCGTTCTCCTCCTCATCTTACTCTTTCTCTGACTCTTTCCATTGTGCTTGAAGACCGATGAACTCACCTGCTGCTTTTTATAGTGCTTTGCACCTGATTGGTGTGTCTACAATTAAGCAAACAAGTGTTTGCACACCTGATGACTGTGTTGAACCAATTGGTTGGACGGTGCGGTAATTTGACAGTCAGTGCTTTGGTATTGCAAGGAAGTGACTTTATGATAGATTTTTGTGTGTAATGTATGTTAAGTGTGTTTAGCGTTGTGCAAATCACTGTGTGTAGAGTTTTGCAACAAGTGTGAGGTTGACAATGTGCTTATAGTTGTGCAAATATGGGCTGATGTTTTGCTTCTTGAGTGTAAGGTTTTGCTAATAGTGTACTACTTTTAATTTTAGTGTGTAAGCAATCCAAAAAAACTGTAAATCACACCAGATCTAGATGAACACAATAGTTCAAAGTTCAAAATCTTGACTGTACATTATATAATTTGTTCAGAACAAGATGTCGTAACAGTTAATGGAAACCAAAATCGCCAACCGATTGAGGGCTTGATTCAAACTCACACCGAAAATCTAAATCATAGGCTGATCCACATTGTTGATGACTTTCATCACCGCAATTTCAGTAGTGTGTATGGTCCGCACGAGCCTGTATACACTCCTGACAAAGTCTGGGCATGCTCCCGATGACACAGCGAATGGTGTCCTGTGGGATCTTCTCCCAGACCTGGATCAAGGCATCAGTGAGCTCCTGGACATTCTGTGGCACCACTGGGTGGTGGTGGACATATTGATCCTAGAGTATCTCAATTGGATTCAGGTACAGAACATGAAGGCTAGTCAGTGGCATCAATGCCTTCGTCATCCAGGAACTGCCTACATACTCTGGCAACTTGAGGCCGGGCATTGTCCCACACCAGGGGGAACCCAGTGCAGTCAGGGTACCCTTGGCTAGCACATGGAGGTCTGTGTGACCCTCCAAGGATATGTCTCCTCAGACCACCTCTGATCCACGGCCAAAATGGTCATGCTGGATGATGTTGCAGGCAGCATAACGTTCAACACGGTGTCTGCAGACTGTTTCACGTCTGTCATAGCTGCTCAGTGTGAACATGTTCTCATCTGGGGCGCCAATGGTGGACCTGCCAATTCTGGTATTCCATGGCGAATGCCAGTTGGGCTGCAAGGTGCTGGGCTGTGAGCACAGATCTCACTAGAGGTATTGGGCCCTCATGCCACCGTCATGGAGTCTGTTTCTGAGTCAGAAACATGCACACCAGTATGGTGTGGAGGTAATTGCTGGAGGTAATTTTGTAGGGCTGCTGGGTTGATGCTCATCTAAGGGTCTGTCCAGCTCTCCTCGTGTAATGGCCCCTCTTCTGGTATCATACATATTTACTGTATGCTACTAGTAGTGACAAGGGCACTAGCAAAACTCAAAACTAGAGAACAATCAGGAAGGGAGGGTAAGGAGAGAGCAATTGTCTGTGGCCGCCACCTGTAAAACCATTACCTTTTTGTTGCTTCCCCAGTGCACCTGTAGTCACTTATATTTGCACCAAAACAGGTGCCATTTACTCACAATTGCTTATGTTTGCTAACTGGAAAGATTGATATTTAAGTTTAATTGACTTGAAGTTATACTGTGATGATTAAGTGTCCCCTTATTTATGTGTATTTCAACTGTTTATCTATTACTTACAACTACTTATTCAAACCATTTAACAGTTCCCTTAGCTGTACTGTTTAGACCTTATGTTCACTTGCTAACTAGTTTTTTAAATGATCATTTGCTTAATGTGTTATTGCTGAGTCAACATGGGTATATACTCTTTAACTGAATCTTGTTTTCTGTTTTTTTAATCAGCTGATCTAATCTTTCCACATATGCTGGCAACTGCAGAAGAAACCCCTGGGGTACTACATCTGATGCGACATGGACGTGTGAGACCCAGAATCAGCTCCAGCCTGACTTCAATTCCACTTTTCTAGCTGCATAATCCAGCGTCTGGATGGCTGTCAGGGTACGCACGGCATGGGCGTTCTCCCTGCCTTTCCTCTAATTCCTACCTAAACTGATACAATCCCTGTGTATTTCCTTGTGGGTAATTATGAGATAAAGGTGTGGTGCTGTCTGGGATTAGAGCCAAATCAGAAACTACATGGAGATTTTTGCCCTTGATTGTAAATGGATTTGAGGCAGGCTGTCACTTCTATAATATATCACACATCACAAAGAGTTATTCAGCCCTGAACAGACCTAGTGGAGGAAGAATGTATCCCTGGCTCCTTCTTATGGAGTGGGCCCTGTTGCTACTCCTGGGCACTCAGACATAAGAGTCTGAGCTGCTGGTGAATGGGGCTTATAATGAGGCCCTGGAGATGTCTAGCTTAGACTCTATAGCTTTCTCTGCTTACCAGCTAACAGACGGTGACTGCCAATCAGCTGCATGGCAAAATAGCGTTTGTAGACTTCAGTGGAATGTAGTGGCCAGGCCTGTTGGCTGTGTGGCATGTTGAGTTTACCATAGTTTCAGAAAATGTCAAGCCCCTTGGGACAAAGAGCCTCTATCCATTTCTAATGATTCCTCCTTTCCTGGTTTTCCTCCATTGTCTCATCCCTTTTATAGTGCCCCATATTGAATCTAGTGCATTCAATAGGCAGAGGTGGGAGAAAGTTATTTTAAAAGTCACAAGGAAATCTCAACTCTTGAGTCCTAAATCAAGACATCATTTGCCTGTCTGCTGGTGAGCATTGCCAAACACACCTTTCCACACATCTCACAGGAGGAAAATCATGTGTAAATAATAAAATGAATGATGGCTGAATTTCATGTAGTTGCTTCAGTTTCAGGGTCCTGGTATTGTGCATGCTTGCCTACTGTCACACTGTCATGACTTAATGGGACACATGAATGGAACACCTGAAGAACACTGTGTTCTCATTAAAGTCAAGTCTTTTTTGATTTTGTCATGTCTAAAGGTGGCAGTAGGATCAAAATGAAGTGCTTGTTTGATGTTTGATGTTGTGATGATGCACTCCTCCATCCCCTTTATGAAATCAGACAAGCAGGGTTTGAACATCTCTCATTTTTTCATTCTTCACACTGTGACCTCTGTCACTTTTTGTATGAACAAATTAGTGCAACACCATGAATACCTTTAAAGGAAAGTGCTCATAGATATCCCTGGTTAGCATTTGAGTTCAACGATGATTGTGTGTCCCGCCTTCGAGTGTGGTCGTTCGGAACATCTATAATCATTTTTGCCTTTAGACATGTTTGGATGACACGTCAAATCGTTAAAGTCATTGGATTCAAGAGTCTAAATCAAGTCCAAGCTGTGTGATTTGAGTCCATACCTCTGCTGATCGGTCACACGTCCTTGATGATGTGCAGAAGGCTGAATATGACCATCAACTTTGGAAAAAGAGAACATTTGCTAAGTATGCCAGTCTGCACATTTAGTGCACCTCAGTTGCTTAAGGCCCCGGCACATTTTAGTATCTATAAAGAGATCTTGGAAAAATGAAGTTGTAGCAAGAACAGGCCATTTGCAAGGATCAGTGCACACGTAATTGGCCCCATTCACCACCAATTGCAACTGCCA
The DNA here is from genome assembly GCF_021292245.1 of Micropterus dolomieu. Classification (NCBI taxonomy): domain Eukaryota; kingdom Metazoa; phylum Chordata; class Actinopteri; order Centrarchiformes; family Centrarchidae; genus Micropterus; species Micropterus dolomieu. The sequence goes on from NC_060159.1 coordinate 7,306,483, forward strand.
AAGTTGACACACTTAAATAATTGAAATACTTTAGTTGTTGACAAAGGCCTTTTGCCAGATTTTCCTCTTGTGACCATTGAACAATATGCCATTCTGATTTAGTCATTGTGGTCACACGGCATGCACTCCACTGGGCAATGCAAATGAGTTTGTAATGGCCAAGACATCCACACAAATAGGTAAGACACAGAGTGGGATTCTTATTGTCCAGTATGGGTGTAGATCATTCACGGATCAACTGCATGTCATGGTGAAATGTTTGGTGACAGTTGAAAACGCAAAACTCTTGTCCTAAATTTTATGCTTAAAATGACACAGAGGCAAATGTTTTCATTTAAGCTTGGTGGTTCAGTCTAGTAGTCACTCAAGAGTGTTCTCTGAGAGAGAGGAACTTGACCCTTCAAGAGGATCGTCCATGTCTACTGGTCCATGGAATAACGTAAGGGATGACGTCTCATAAATGCAGGGATTTGATGTTCCCAGGAACAAGAGCTTGATGGATACTTGAAGACCTCCTATTCTAAATCTCCTGACAGATACCTTAGTTTCTCTGTTCAGCCCTTCTCATGACTCCCTTCCCACTGTATTTGAGTTTAGCAACCTAATCTGGTGTTAGCGAGGTGCATCATCGGGTCCTGCCCTGCTTATTTGAGGAATGGCTCAGAGATAGGTTTATTTGACATACTGGAAGAGGAATGATCAGGCAGGCCTGAGAACCAGCTACATGAAGAATGTTAAAATAAATCCATCCCAGTCTCTATGGGTTCGTTCGGTCCTTTCTGTCTATTGCTTTGGTTGTGAACCTACAGGCTCACAACCCACAATTTTTCTATGATAATCCTGATGGCGCTGAGAAAACAAAAGGTGTAGTTTCAAAGGGCTCTGCTGGTATGTGTCACCAGCGCCAGTCTCTTCGTGTTCACCCAGTCACCCACGCAATTTTGTGCAGCAATTTTGATTTTTATCAACCTTGACGTGCACACTTTCATGAAACAAGTATGAACTGTGAGTTAACATTAACTGGCAGTGGAAGGGAGGAGGCACTCACAAACGCAGCCAGGCACATCATGCTCCAGCTCTGTGTGCTTAGCATTTGAAGGGTCCACACTGGATTGTTGTTAATGGGTGATTGGAAGCGATGGACACTGAAGCTGTGGAAAACATTCAACAGAAAATGATGCCCTGTTAGTCTGTTAGGAATTTACAGCCTGAGTCAAGTCTGGAACACAGAAAGCACATGCCACTCTTCATTTTTTTAATGTTAAAACTAGAAATCCTTCCAGCTTTGAGGTTTCAGCCATTTCAAACTCACTGATGCTTCGCTAATGCATTAGAGTAATATAGAGTTGGGAATGTTGCACTATATTTTTTGTACTGAAACAAACTGTCCAGCAGTCTGGTCAAATATCTTCACGACGACTTTGCAAACAAAATTAAAAAAGGTCTAAAATCATCCCTCTTTCCTGGAAAGTCCCCCCTGTTCATATGTATATTTCCTTGAAAAAATGTCACCCAGCAGATGAAATGCTAACCAGATGTTAAGCTGCCATTGGCAGAGGGTGTCCTTTTAACTCATAATGGCTCAATATCGCACCAGTTACAGCGCTGCAGCTCACACGTGTCTCAGCTGTATTTGCTTTAAGCTCTCCCGGCGAAGGCAAAGCTATCTCTGCTGATTGCATAAGTCACTTGTTTCCGTACGAGGATGGAAAAATATCACGTTCGTGCTAGAAAAACAACCACGACATTCCAATGGAGAGACAAGACTTTAACAGTATATATTTGTGATTATCATACCTATCTGTAATTTGCAGAAAATTGCTAATAATCAAAATATATCTTGTGTTTACTTTTGTTATTGGATCACATGCTATCAGGAGATGAGGAGTTCCTCTGTAAACTGTTTTGCAAGATCAAGATGAAAAAAAGTAAAGGTAACACTATTTCGTTACATTAAAAAGAACAAAAGTAAAAACGTTATAAATATTTTTATGAATCTAAGGAAGTGATACATCAATTTTGTGTATTAGACACTTACAAGTACAATTTGAACTGTACAAACACTCATGTCTGCTTTCCAGTATCACAGTAATGTCCTATGCTATACCTGTCCATATTTACTTTTCAGTTCCAGCTAAACAGACAAAAGAATTCCAAAGAAATCGCAAGCAATGTGTCCAGTTTTCATCCATAAATCACCAAACACTGTTGTGTATTTATACTACAGACAGAGGTATTGATAAGACAATAAGAAATGCAGTGTTTGTATATTTTTGTAAACTGGATAAGTTTCCACTGTGAACGGCACTGAGCCAGCAGGCTGTTCTTGAACACAATAACTGAGTATAAACAGGGCATTTCAGAAAGGTCTTCTTTTCACAGGAAAATGAATTACTTCTGTTATATTTCTTTGTATATCAATGCCAAAATAGCTAGATATAATTTGAAATAAAATTCAATATATAATTAAAGATATTGAAAAAAATGCATTTTATTCATAGTTATATATGAGTTTTTAATCCTTACTACTATAAAATAATATCCATTTTATTCTAGCTAGTCCCTCCAAATACAAAGGACTATAAGTGAGATGAAGTCGGGCTCATATTTCAGTGACACTTGATATTCTCCAACAACTGGAACCGTAAAATCATCACAGCCGAAATTGTGAAAACAGCTGAACTTGGCCTGAAAATTGAAGCAGATACAGAATACTGAAGCTTTCTGTTAAATATCCAAACAGAACTGTCCACAAACACTTCAAGGCCTTTCCTCTCCCACCTGAACCTGTCTTGCTTTACTACCTCGAGCTGGGTGTTAGGCTCACGTGTTCAGGCTCTGGCTCTCTTCAGGGCTTGTCTGCTGGCAGACTGCTTGGTGAAAGGTATGTCCAGAGCACTTCTTCAGATGGATGGGCACCTCTTCCTGGCCTCCGCTTCCACCTTTTCTAAACTTATCCTTGTCTCTACGGACCTGAGATGTACCGCTGCTGCCCTTTGATGAGACCGTCTGGCCTCTGAACAGCTGTGCTCGCTGCTGACATAGGCCCACCTTACTGAGGAGGATGAATATGTCACCCCTGAAGGCCTTAGTGAAGATGGCATAGAGAAACGGGTTGGCACAGGAATTGAGCGGGTAGAAGAGCACCAGTAAAATCTTGGAGTTGGAGACAGTGATGAGTGGCCGGTTCAGCACAGCTGACATGGCGTAGAAAGAGATAGGCGCCATACACAAGAAGTCAGTAAAGATGAGGACAGCCATGCGCTTGGCGATGTTGGTATCCTTGGATCCAGAGCGGTAGTGAGGGTTGTGCACTGCGCAGTAGATCTTGAAGTAGCAAGCACAGATAACAAGAAAGGCCAGGATGTTAAGGACCAGCACTGACAAGATGTAGACCTGAGCCACTGTGGACTGGGTGTCCATTGGTAGACAGATACTGACCTTCTGGTAACTGCTCACCCCAACCAGTGGGAGCAGGGCCAGGAGCAGGCAGAAGACCCAGCCACCTAGCATCACGGCTGCCGCGTGGTGCAGATGCAGCTTACGATCCAGCCGCATAGCAAAGGTGATAGCGTACCACCTCTCCAGAGTGATCACCGTCAAGGTGTAGACAGACAGCTCGCTTGCAAAGACAGAAAAAAACCCTGCAAGTCCACAGCCAGGGCCCGTCTGCCAGTCTATGGCGTGGTTGAAGTACTCGGCTTGTGTGTGCAGGTCTACAGAGGCGATAAGCAGCAGATAAATTCCCATGCACAAATCTGCAAATGCCAGGTGACACATGAGGAAGCGGGAGACCGAGAGCTTGTAGTGGCTGGTGAGCAGCACCAGGAGCACCATCACGTTTCCCAGAACAGCCAGCAGACTTACAAACCACACAGACACTCGCAGGAAGCCAAAACCCATTATGTCCTCACAAGGATTGAACTCATCAGGCACTGGTGCACACTCAACCTCCTCTCCCTCCTCACACACCACATAATCGTAACGACTGTCAAAGTCTTGGCTGGTGTCCTCCTGGGGGTTCTTGAGGGTCTCTCCGAAACCCACATCCTCATCTGGCTGGCCCCCGAAGTAGGCGTGGTAGTGCAGGCTGCCATGGAAGTCACCTCTCCACCAGTCTTGCTGGGACTCTCTCTCTCGGTGGCCATCGTTTGGCTCCTCGTCTGGGATTGTTTCCGCCACACTTTCCCCTTGGAGGGACGGCATGCGGAGGGGCCCCACAGAACGCTTGTGATGCTGGTCGTAGAAAGCAGTCAGGTTACAGATGATGTACTCCAAAAAGCTGAAAAACACACACATGAGATTGAATCCATTAAATAATACTGTAGTCTTTAATTAGACACATAAAATAGAGACCTGGCTTCAATCCTCTCTATATCTACTTGAAGAAAAGTGATTCCTGTTTTGAGAGTCATCATTAGTCAGGCTCAACCTTCTTCCTACAATAACAGCAATGAGTGACACTAATTATGGCAGCGCTTTAAGAAGTTATAGGTAAACACGTCAGAGAGTTGATTCAATCCATGCCAAAATCCACACCATACAAGTGCAGCTGCTCCACTCACTGTGGTAAATCATCCAAATAAATGAAAAAAAAGACTACAAGAGCATTCTGTTGGACATGGTTTGACTTTTGTACAATATGGAGACACTTGTTGTGATGACTCCACTTGACCTTTCTGACTCTCATGAGTATGTTCGACGAATACAATATGAAGAATTGACAAAAGCTCACCCTCGTTTCTTCTTGAGGTTTTTGAAGCCGCAGCAGTGACTGGGGTAGGTGAGGTTGGCAATGGTGAGGTGTTTGAAGGTTTTGATGGCCGGCAGTTTCTTGAGGGCCCAGGCATTGCGCGCCTTCAACTCCCGGAGAGAACCCATACCTGTGGTCGGCAGGGAGTTGATCCCTGTTAGAGACACGTCTCTATAAGGTAGAAAAGGAAAGAAAGAATTTAAGAAGACGATGCATTATGTACATATATTTTAGTTTTTGGCTCTAATAATGGTAGAGTAGTGAAGGAAAGTGGAGGTGACGCTGGAGCTACCTCCGATGCATGGCCTAATAATTCTTGGCTACATCCTAGCCCGATTTATTATTATAGCACTCCATATGTTACTCTGTGACTCAATCACACCTGGCAAATATTCTATCTTTCCGGAGAGACAGAAGACATCTGTGGGATCATGAGAATACCTTCAAATGTTTGGACTTTGCCCCCTAAGGTTTATGTAGGGAACTGAAGTGACCAAATCCCAGAGTGATCACAAATGGGTCTAAGCTACATCTCTGATATGGTTGATAACATGCACACCTACATCCTGTAAGAATGCACTTACTGGATGCTAATAAATAATACTGAGTACTATACTTTCATTTGACTAACTGAACCACCCAGCACCTTTCAAAACTCCAGAAAAAACATGCTATCAGCAAATCTACAGACAAGCTAGACATGATAAGACCAGAGAGCTCAGAGATGGATTAAACAACACCCTCCATCTGTTTCGTAGAGTGAGCTCCTCACTCCATCATCTTTAAACTATTACATGTGGTATTTCTTTCGTTCGGCTTTAATGCAAAAGCCAGCTCAACCTCATTGGGACAAAGACATGCAAGGGATTGACAATCTCACCAACATCCTGTGTGATCCCATTATCAGGACATTCCGCTGTTCAGCAGGACACTTCCCTCTTCCAGGGGCCAAGTAGAGGCCAAGTTCTATTTTTCTTTCTTTAGTTTCCTAACCCATTAAACTTCTATGTCATTGTGTTTGCTGATTCATTTTATTAAATAAAAGAAACATAAGCCAAGCAATTTCATGTTTGCTAAGAGCTCAATTGTTCTTTTTTAGTCCCATTTGCTCTCCGCATTTCTCTGTCCTCTGCTATTTTTTCGTCTCATGGGGCACATTGTGTAAGGCTGTAAAAAAAAAAAAAAGCAGCACAGACTCTATGAGTGTCAGCCTGATTTTGTCATTCCCAGATGTTTAGCTCATGACCTCATGGAGGTGACCTCACTCAGGACATGTTCCTCAGTGGAACAGACGAAGCAGACCTGCACACAAACCCCATTTACCTAACCAGACACTTAATGGCTAGATTAGAGCCATAACAGCAACTAGATCGCCGTGGTAAAGGGTTTTGGCATCACACACTTTTAAAAACCTTGAGAACGGCAAAAAAAGACGACAGTATCAGAGAAGCGTCGGAAGTTTCTCCCTCACAGGGTTGCATACAATGCGTTTCAGATTTCCTGGTCAAAGACACAGCTGTGGAGGAATGATTTTTACTCTTTGATGATATGCTATCCCGTTTCACAGACATGTCTCATCCAGTCTGCACATAATGGAGAGGAAATTGTTGAAATCTCACTTGACATGGTTTGAATGATGAAAATATCAAACTAGGCCTATTATTTATTGATATATATGCTTTCAAGGTGGTTTATGTAAATTTGAAATATATAATTGAAACTGTAATACTTTGCTTTCATGCCGACATTTAGATAAGAAGATCAATGCCATTCTCATTTCAATACAGTAAATATGAAGCTATAGCACAAAGCCTGTTAGCTTAGCTTAGCAAAAAGACTGGAAACAGCTGGAAATAATTAGCCTGGCTCTCTCCAAAGGTAACAAAATCTATCTATGTTTATGTCTGCTAACATTAGCTAACATTAGCTATGCTTAGCTAACGTTAATAACAGACCAAATAAGGCTGTAGCAGTAGCAGTATATACATGTGTTTAGCTTTAATGTAGACTACAGGTTGCAAATACAAGTAATATGTGTAACCAAAACCATATTCCACCAAGATACAATTTATTAAAAGTATCAATTTAATTATTATTTAGACAACATATTAGGCTTTGAGTTTAAAGTACAGTGGCTCACATCTTGGGGATGATTAAGTCCAAGATTTAAAGGTTCTGTATGTTTGTTAAGAATTGCGTGTAATTACCAACAGTTAATAAGAGTGGCTTCAATTTTCAACCCTTCAGGTACTTACAGCAGCATGGGGCCACTGATGGTGCCCGCGAAAGCCCTTTCATCCATCTTGGTAAGATCCCTGTTCCTGTGAAGGTCGCTGGACAGGAAAGCACAAAGTGAAGTTTATTAAGAGAAAAGTTATCCCTCACATTTCAATCAGACGGACAGAGGGGAGGCATGGCATAATCTTTTCCCAAGCCTCATCACTGCACTCGTTTATTTTCTCTCATTTGAGGGGTGAAACACGACAGAAAAAGGTCTCACTCACATTGTTGATTCAAATTATACAGTATAAGATGTGATGGCATACTCCTTAAACACACTGCACCCTCACTACACATCTCCCTGAATCCCTTAAATCTAATAAGGATAATAGACCTGTGCGGGTTGTGTTTGTCTTGGTCAGGCTGTGCTGGGATCAGATCTCCTCTCAGAGCAGATCAGGCGCCAACACAAACACCCATGAGCAAAGACTCACTGGTCACAGACCAATGGCTTAATTAGTCTCTTATAAGGACCTGGGATGTGTGTAGGTGTTGTAAAAGAAGAGATGGGGTCTAAAATTAATTTCATTAATACCTCATATCCTGAATATGCAGGATTCTGGTCCAGGGGGTGACAAGAAGAAAGAAAACATGTTGCGACAAAAGAGGAAAAGGAAGCAATGCTTACCCATTCTTTCATAATTTATCCTACTGAAGCTATTGAATATAAAATTATGAAATTGATTTCTTCCAAGTATGACACAGATGTAGGGTCCAATGCAGACTTCCTGATACCCTCTTTTGGACACACATTTTCCCATGAGAACTCCAGTTTACTAATCAAGAGCTGGGCTTAGGCCGTTTTTGAGTATATATGAGAAGGTCTGTAGAGACCAAACTGTGATCCCAGTGCTTTTGTAGTCCAATTTTGGGTAAGGAAATACACATGCCAGATGTCAGAAATGATTTAATCCAGGCAAAATAGTGAGCAACCAAATTTCTGAGAAATGTAAGACCTACAAATTCTACTTATTCTGGTGCCCCAGTGAAAGATCAAACAATGAAAGCTTATCAAGTGAATAATTAATAACCCTTGAACCTAATACACAAGTAACAACACTATAACACTGCTCTGATTATGTGTCTCAAACTTCTGAACAATTTTTTAATGGCTACTGGCTGTTTCATATTTCATATTTGCCATTCAGACTTTCTATTTAGCTTCATATACCTTTCAGACATTAGCTTCAAATTTACCATTCATATATTAGAGTGGTTTCTATCGTCTCATCTAATTCTCAGCAAAAAAGTGAATAAACATATTTCCAAAATGTCAAACTATTCCTAAAATAGGTATGAAATTAATTAAACAAGGTGTTTAAGCAATTCTCATAACAATACCTACACCTGATCTAGCTTGGTCCCATTAAAGGCGTGATGTTGGATTTCTCTGAAGCCATTCCCATACAGCATCCTGAAACAAAAGAAGAACTTTAAAAGTAACAACAGCTTTATACGTTTCTGCGCAGCATTGACAGAGATAAGTAGGACCTACTTATTTCACATTCTATGGTGAGGTTTAATCTGTCTGTGCAATTTTGAGGTTTTTAGCAAAACATTTTCTCTTACACGCTGTTTTGTAGATTAAAATTGCTAACCCACTTCGCTTGCTCCCAAACCTAACCACATACACATGATTGCCTGTCGTGTGTGAGTGTCTGTGTACTTGTTTTTGCTATGTTTGTGAGATTCAAGTGAGTTCAGGGTGAGGACATGTTTATAAAGTGAGGTAATTTTGGCAACAATCCCCACTTCTTCTAGTGGCTATATTAGGGTTTGGATTGGATTTAGCGATAAAGGACAAAACTGGCACAGACTATGTATTACAGTTGTAGAAGTGTAATATAGTTTCTATCTAGTTTGTGAAAAAATGCATGATACAAATATACATGTAATTACAATAAGTGTGAGCCGTTACTTTTTTGTACATTACATGTGCGTATCTGCACGTGTGCATGCATGTGGTTGCTCTTACTGATATCTTACACTGTCAGCACATCGCTGGTGATGCCATGGAAAGAGTTGGCCGGGATCTCAGTGATGTGAGGATGATCAACAATTTCCCTGCAAAGGAGACGCCGAATAGAGAGGAAATGAAGTGGTGTAGTAAATAAATACCTTTCACTGGAACGTGGTATAGGGAGGGATGAGGCTGATGCATGTATTATGGCTCAGTGGGAAAATTAAATTAGATAGAGTTGAGAGTGTGATGACACGAAGATATGTGTGTACATGTGGCTCATTTCATGTAGTGGGTTATACATGGAAAGTCAGATGCTATTGAATCAAAAACAAAGATGCACCCATAAGCACACACACACACACACACACACACACACACACACACACTCTCACACACACACACACACACACACACACAGAAAGTACAAACTATGCTTATTTTACTTTTTCTCTATCAATAACACACACAGATGTATGAAGGGAAATGGTCTTGTTAGTGGTTGTATTTCTCAAAATCGAGACCACGTTTCCCATAATCCCTACAATACTATGTTCCAAACAAAAATGTTGCTACTTGCTTCTTACATGGTATACAGAGGAGGATAAACATCTAAGTGGAAAAGAAAAAGAAAAGTATGAAAACCTAAAAGCTCTCTTTGCAGTGGAAGAACCCATCCATCTTTCTGCTACTTACAGAATATAATATAGTGTATTAAAAAAAGCTGATAATGGCTAATCATCTTGCTGACAGTCTTGTTGGTTTTTGATAGTTAGAGTAATGGCTCTGAATTAATGTGGCAACGAATTGCTGATGTTAAAGTAGCAGTTTTAGCAGGCATAAATATTAATGAGTGTGCTCAGTTTCAAATATGTAAAGTTATAGCAACTTACAGTATGAAGTTCATGTCATTAGAGTGGATGTTTCTCAAGTCAGGGAAGTATGTTAGGCCAGTGTTGAAAATTCCTCTGAATAGCAAGAGGTAAGAAATAGTTAGGACATACAGGAGATACAACAGAGACTACAAAAGCTCCCTTAAAGATGTTTTGAAAAATGGTATATGATTTTCTTATAATTAATCCTCTGTGGGATTACATCAGACAACAGTGCAATGCAAAATTATAATGAGCATTGCTATTACAAAAGAAGTCCTAAAGAGTTTATTAGACAACATAATTTAATAAAAATTTCTATTTGTCTAGTAACAAGCCAGTTTTGTCCTGCTAAAGGAAACAACCTATACTTAATTTAAATAACACTGACATATTTCATTCTCAGGCCAAATAAGTTGAACTTCTTCTATAATGACCAGTGTCTGCAGTCACCTTTCTGAAGTTGACCTGTACCATTGCATTAAACTCAAATGAAGCATGGCTCAGTCTTGCCCATACGGATATACACACAATCCTCTGAATAGATCACAATGCCTAAATTATTGCCAGACTTAAGCACTTTAAATATTTTTTTTTGTTTGTTTGTTTTCAGAAAAATAACATGCAATGGAAAATACTCACAAGTATTTGAGGTTTGTGAGATTTTTAAACGCTTCTGGGTCAATGTAGGTCAGACTTTTTGCATTACGTATCTCTCTGAAAGAAAAGACAAGACAACAGACAGACTTAAAACCTGCTGACAGAACAGGACAAGGTGCATGCCAGTGTGCAAGAGAAGGGAAACTCGGTGCAGACAGCCAGGGCCGGAAGTAGAGTCCAATTAGTGTTTCATTAGTGTGTTTACTCTGGTCCGCCCTGGGCTGGACTGAACACCTTTCTCTGCTGTCTGAAGCCATGTGGTGCCCTGGAACGTGTGCCCTGGCCCTTCTTCACACACCTGGTAAACCACACTCAGCCCAGCAGACAGACGTGGTCAGGTCAATGGAAGTCTCTGAGTGGGAGATGTTCATCTCCCCAGTATAAAGACTAGAGCTACACTGAAACATTGGAGGGGAGTTTTATCAGCTAATATAATCATTACATTGTCTGTCCAGCATACTATACAACTCCTAAGGGACAGCACCTGAGTTGGTTGAGCCAAGGAGGTGTGGTGAATCTTTGTCACAACTCTTTGAACTCCAGAAGGTCAGTCAATCAGTGCGGTTGGGAATCTGATTTCCTTTTACTTAGATTTTCTGTTGATGATGTTTGCGTTTCAGTGGGTGTTCTTTTCTTTCTTCGGTCTTTCATGGTGACTTTGGCTGGTCATGTTAACTAAGCAATCTGAAAAGGTTTGTGCTCTTGAATCCAGCCTAAAGTAGAATCAGGTTCATGTAGCCAAGGCAAACAGTACCATCATCACACAGGAAAATGTCCTTCCCTGCACAAAAAAGGTAGAAGAGGCTGTTCAAATGCAAAAAGAGAATCAATTCATTTCATATGTCAAAGGAAGACAAAGTGAAAAATGTGAAAGAAAAGACTGATATTGATTATAAGACCGTTTAATAGTGCCAATGATGCTCTTAGCACCAAAACATTCTCTTCTATTTGATGTTTTTTCAAACATTGTCACAGCTGATATATGAATAAAAAAGTGTCCTTTTGCATATGAAGAGTCTCTTCTACTGTTTTGTCAGTGTTTACGTACGTCATCATTTCTACATTATATCCATGAGGTCATATTAAAGCAGCATTTATTGGTTTGTTTGTTTTTTGGCCCGTTTGGGGCAGATGGACAAGCTGTAAAATCAACAATGGCATATTATCACCATATAAAATTGTTAATGTTTGGAAAACTGTTGCCAGTTTAGGCATCCAGCAGGGTAGCATTCACATTCATTTAGAGTCATGTTTCTGGCTACCAGGTAAATGTAAGTCCAATATTCTCTCTTCTTTTAACTCTGTTTTGGTCTCCACCAACTCTTGAGGAAAATCTATCTCTGTAGCTGCTAAATGCTTCACTGTATTCACTAACTAGTGGCTAACTTTGTTTGTCTGTCATCTGTTGAGCAGATATAGTGTACAGGGTGTTTATCAAGCTTTTTTTCAGAAAACAGTAACCTTCTGTGACTGGAAAAGAAATAAAGATTATTAAGGTCAGCTTAAAAACGTTATATTCCACTGAGCTGAGGGAAACTGCAGAGTCTTTTAATCATTTGTCACTGAAGAGTCCTTTCACATTTACACATTAGACTATGACCCAAGGTTAATATAAAAATATTGATTATTGTAGCTTTAACACCCAATTAATTTCCTGCACATGCTAACTGCTGTTGGTGCTGCTGCAAGACATACTTTCCTTTGTGCCAGTTGCTTTTCCCACAAATGACAGTGAATGTAGTTTTCATGAACTGTGTGTATGTATAGTTTGATGATCATTGCACTGTATCATTTGCCAATAGATTACCAAAACTGAGGTTTATCTATATAAACAATTATCAGCTTTTGCTTTCCGGTAAAAAAACAAGAATTTTTGAAACTAGTGATTTCGCTCGATAGTGGCATGATACAAACTTCACCCAGCCCCCTCTGAATTCTCAGCCCTGGCTGCAGCCCTGGATCCCCACAGCTGCTGTCGGCCTCAAGCAGCCAACAGGAAGCAGAGCATTAATTTGTGTCTGACCCTGAAGGAAACCTGAGAGATGCTATTATCTGATGTATGGCACTCCACCACACCAATCAGTGGCAAATAGGCCCCGGAGATCCAAAATACACCACCAGAACACCGATACAACCCTCAGCTAGCGGGTTGAATTATTGTTTCTGTCTGTATTTTGATGTCTGGAATTTGGCAGCTAACAAGGAACGACTACAACCAAGGATAATTAAGATTAAAAAATGACAGCCAAATGATACGCACACGTGCATCAATTCATGTGAAATGAATTCCAGTACTGTAGCTGTTAATTATAGTTACTGTCTCGAACGGCTACACATGCCCACAATTTATACAGTAATTGAAGAGTGGAAACAAATTGCGTACACACAAACTGCTGTGTTACAGGATGCTGTAACTTGGAACAAATCATTCACATAGGCAGGAAATCTTGCAGTAATACATAAAGTGCTAGGAGGTGTTCTTCTAGAAAGTGTGTGGTCCACCTGGAGACTCAGCCATAAATCTCTATCCCATAATTGAGAATAGAGTGCACCTTGCTAGACTTTTCCCCCTGAGCAGCTTCAGCAAGAGCTGGAGCATGCAGAAGACATGGAGAAACGCCAAATACTGGCTGATGTTCGGCCTCTCTGCTCTAACATGCTTATTCTGTTTAGACCAGGCTCGGGAATAATGGTCCAGATCATGAGTAGTTTCATCAAATTGAATTGTTTCTCATCTAATTTACATGTAGTAATCCCTCAACAGGATAACTGCCAGTGAGGCAAAACTGCTCTGTAGCGCCCTGATGAGGAGCAGTAAGTGGTGTGTAGGAGAGAAATATGCTTCTAATGTGTTTCTTCCTTGCTTCCATTTGCTCCCGGCAAGGTTTTAAAATTAAGCATTATTCTCTCCAGAGAGCAAATGGAACAGCTTAATCAATAAAGATCAATAAAGAAGCATGCCCTTTTCCTTTAGTTACTCACATGTGGGTGATTTTCCTCAGGCTGTAGAACGAGTGCTTCTCCAGCCTCTGCAGCGTCATATCCACCGATATATATCTAAAAGAAACACATAAAGCTTTAACCAATCTAATGTACAAATTGTCTTTGTAATATCAAAATAATTATCTTTTTTTAACCATCTGTTTGACATGTAAGAATGAAGGTACTGTACCAGCAGGCAAGCGAAATATAAGACATGTTTTCATAAATGTGTTTGAGTGTGTGGCTCTAAAAATTATCCTAAACCCTGCGAGTCTTTCCTGAATTTATCAACCCACCTTGTCTAGAGCCTCCAAAGTCATGGGTAATTTTACAGGTATGCACCTCACATATACATTACCCAGTCATCAGTCACTCTGCTCCCATTTGTTATTACTTGGTAACAAGTATACTCTTTAAATAAACTCAATCAACCTTAAGAATGACTTACTTACTAGAAAAAAAAACACATAACATAAATTCTTATGTACTTAGTAGGCACTTAATAAAGCACATCTCAATGTTCACAAACTAATAAAAGAGCTTTTCAAGAATTTGACTCTTTTTTGTTGGTTTTTTGACTCGTTTTGTTGGTTTTCTGTCATGAAGTCTATAATTTTTTCTGGTTAACAAACAAAGTCAATGGAAACACAAGCTGTGAGCACTCCTGGCTAGGCTTACAGAAAACATCTCATCCACCTCCGTCTCTCTTCACGCATGACTTGGACGCAGACGTCAGACTCAGCGGCTGGGGATCAAGGCTCAAGTGTATATTTTGCCTCTACACGGAGACAATCACCTCTTTTGGGAGTCTAAAATCACCACACGCCCAAAAAGCTCTGCTGGAATACCTAGCTAATGTCCAATCCCCGCTGTGGTTGAAGGAGCAACATTCCTATTGAAGGAACGTGTTCGCGCTTCCAGCTGTGATTGGGAACCAGCAGTGATACTAAACAGAGAGCATATCATCTGCTTGGGTGGGACACAAAAATGAAAGAGGTGGGCAGTTTGGAACTGGGACATGTTCCCACTTTTTAAACAACACGGTTGAAAGACAACAGGTGGATGAGAGCAACTGTGAAGGGTTTGTGTTTGAATAGCAGTTCATGAAAAGTGTCCAAGCCTTGAATGGAAAAATCCCACTGAATAACTTGCCTACTCACATCCTTGAGATGTTGACCATGTTGGCAAAAGCATCTGCTGGCACGGATGAAAGGCGGGTCTCAAAAAGCCATCTGGTTAAAAGATAAAGAAGGGCATTTTAGTTGTCGCAAACACATTTTACTCTCAACATCTTCCATGACCTTTTGTCATTAGCAAGCAGTTCTTTGACATTTTGAAAGGAATTGCTAGATATTCTGGGAACCACGCTTATTCGCTATCTTGCCAAGAGTTAGATGAGAAGATCACTCACACTTAGCTTAGCATAAAGACTGGAAACAGGTAGTCCAAGGTAACAGCATTTGCCTTGCAGCACCTCGATAATTAGCACATGAATTTGTGTTTGTTTTAGCTGAAAAGGCGATGATTTTACATAGGGGAAATGTACCAGACTATTTCCTGGTCTGGAGCACTTGCTGGAGTGTCCCCTGGTTGTCTGGCAATTGGCCTTGGCCATGAAAAAGTCTGCCACATAACTTCTTGTAAAATGACAATTTCTTGAATGAGCGAGGCTAAAATCTTGCATCTGGAAACTTTCAGAGTACAAGAAAATTGAATATGGCATTGTAGAAATGCTCACGATTCTCTTTGTAATGAAAGTAATTCTGTTATCAGAAATTCCAGATATAAAAAATGCTGTCTTTACAATTCAGTCCAATAATACTGGACATGAAGAGATCTAAAGGAGAAGAGAGAAGGAGACAGAGTGCAGGTGGGGGAAAAGGGAAAGATAGATAAAGGCCCAACACTGATACATTTCAGAATCAAATGAAAGGTTTCTTTGAAGCAAATGGTGAAAAAGACTCCCAATTCTAGGAACATGGGAAAAAACAAAGACTTGGATCTGACTGGACCTGTGCTGGCAGCCAAATCAAACAATGTCTGGGTCTGTTTAGGACTTATGTTTCAGAAAGTTAGGACCTACGTATGAGATGCATAGACTATAACCTCCACATTGCTGAGGATAAATTAGTACCCAGTGTTACAATTACACTGTAAAACCAAGGGTTAAGTTATGACAAAGAAAATCATTTAGAATGTTATCCATGTTTTCTATAATCCTACATTTAAACCTTTTAGTTTAATTTAAGTTTCTGAGTAAAATGAAGAGATAATTCAATTTTTTTTTCAAAGTATAAGAACTTCAAAAACAAATAGTTTGACATTTTTCAGTGTTTTTTACTTTCTTGCTAAGTGTTAGATCCCAAGATCAATACTACTCTCGTGGGGTGGTGATGGGGCAGTGGATAATACACATGTAAATTATCACTCTCATGTCTGTACGATAGGCTAAATAAGAAGCTTTAGCCAGGAGATGGTTAGCTTAGCTTAATGTAGTGTAGAGGTTGTACTGCACAGTTCAGACTCACACTTGCAACCTCGGGCGTGTGAGTTGAACATGCTAATGAGGAGGCTGAAACCCACTGGCGCTGGCATCGGGTGCTAGCGGCGTCGGGGAGTGAGGTTTACTCAGGCCCCATCCACACTACTGCCTTTTCGTTTTAAAAGGGAGACCTTTTGCTATGTTTGCACTTCCCATCCAGACAAAAACGGCGAAAACAATGACCTAAAACAGAGAAGTTTGAAAACGCTGCTGACCCAGTTTTTCGTTTTAAAAATCCAGAGAGCGTTTTAGTGCAGACCAGCAAAAACGGAAGCCTTTAGAAACGATGATGCAGACGCTCAAGTTTGGTTCTCTGATTGGGTTTCATAAGTCAGGCAAAGCAGAAACACAGTGCTACTAACATAGTTTTTGATTTGGCATTTTGGTGCGGTTCTTCGTCTTTAGTACTTTATTCTTTCACCAAATCTTCTGTAACTAAAGAAGAGAGAGACCATCTGATTCATGTTTAAACCGGCATGCGCACGTCCAGTGTACGTAAACGGCCACTAGATGTCTGTTTTCATTCGTTTTAATATAGACGATATAGAGATCAACTCTGATCGCAGCTTAAACGCTGGTGTGGATGGAGACTGTATTCGTTTTAAATGTGTGGATGGCTCCTCTCTGCACAGCCTAGCTGGCTACCGTTACATTAGCATAAAGGCTAAAAGCAGGGGAAACAGTTAGTTTGGCTCTGTCTAAGGTAAAAACCAGCACCTCTAAATTCACTAATTAACATGTTGTATCGTGTTTTTTTAATCTTTACAAAAACATGTAAGAGCATGCTGTGGTTTTACAAAGGGTAATGTGCCAGTCTGAGCAGTACATTCCTTCAGTCTCTGCTGGCTGCAAAAAGAATTTGTCATTTTTGCTCTTGATTTACCAAACAAGATATAATGTGTTAATTAGTGAGCTTCAGCGGTGCTGTTACATGGATTCTGTTCCGTTTGGACAGAGCCAGGGTAGCTGTATGCCCCTGTTTCCAGTCTTTGTGCTTATGAAGCTGCTGGCTATAGATTCTTATTTAGTACCGTATGCAGAAATGTGAGTGATTGATCATATCAACTAACTCTCTTCAACAGATTGAAATATGCAATCTCCCACAATGTCTGACTTTTTAGAGTACATTGTGGGCGCTTTTACCTTTACCAGTGAAAATCTGCTATTGCATTCCTGTGATCTTGCTGCAGATGTTGTTGTTGTAGACTTGGGAATCACAACATAATAATAGAGGAAAGAGATTAAGATGGTAGCCACATGTGTTGGTGTCATGCTTTATTCCACGGCCACCCTGCAGTAGGATGCACATTCAGATTTTTTTCCGCTGCATCCTGTCTCAAACGGCAACAGTGTGTGAATCCATTTGGAAACAGGTATAAAAAGTTCCTCAGCCAAAGCCACCATCTCCATGCACGTTTGGTTCATCAGAGGAACAATAGAAGAATTCAGAGGCTTAGATGTGACCCATGAGTCTGAATCACGCTCACATGCGTGGGGGGTTAGTCAGTCAGTAGACACGGGAGCACAGCACCCTCCACACGCTTTGACAAACTCAAACAAACAGAGGGACACAGAGCAGACCCTGACACCAAACACTCCTGTCAGAACCGCTGTGTTTTGCTGCCGCACTCAAACACAAATAACCAGCATGCCTTTTCCCCCAGGAGCGCGGGGAGAAGACCAATGAGCACATCTTAGAGTCTTAAGGAGAAAATCACTCCCCCAATTTGTCATTTTGGATAAAAACCTGAGAAAACAAACATGTTGGGAATTGAGTTTGAAGTTGAGAGAAGCCACGTAATTTATAATATTGTCAGCATTGGATTGACAACAAAGCGGTGTTTACTATGGGCTCTGTCATATTCTATAGTAATGTTCTGTTGAGTCTAAGGGGCTGTTACACGCAGCACATTTCAACCTGCACTTTCTCCATTGTGATTCAGCGTAAACTCCCAGTCAGTCAGAATCCTTGACTACACACCGCAGAGTTACTTTTTAACTGCATTTTTCTGTTACGATGTTCTGATTCATTTGCTATCAATGTAGAAGGAAAATGGAAAGTGGTTAGGACAGGTGGTGGTGCAAAATGATTTATTTATCTATTTCAAATTATTTTTATTCTGGGTTTTATAAAAGATTACATTTCTATTTATTTTCTCATAAATATATGACCTAATTATTGCAGAATGTGAAGTAACAGTAACAATTTCCATTACACGATCCATTGGTACAAATTAATAGCTTGGAAAAAGTCAGTATTTCCAGTCATCTCAGCTACAGCTCATGATGTTCAATGTCCCACTTCTTATATTACAAGTTATCCCAGTGCTCATCTGTTACCATTCACGAAACAGCATTAGGATTTCACTCATCAGACATTTTTTATTAGATGAGTGGTCGAGGGACTACGAACATCACAAGTTATCACGTTTAAACTCGAGTCCAAAAATTCAGAGGTTTTTGAAAGACTGGAACTGCATTTTTCCCGCTTTCCCTTGAAGTCTTTTTTCCTCTTAATTATTCTCAAATGGAACTCTCTGGGTGTTTGAGAAATGTGCTGTAAAAGGTAAATATTGTATTTGAATGCATCGTCCAGACACAGTCAAGAGTCACGCTACGCAGGCTTTTAAGAGCGTGTCTGTGCTTTCCTTTCCACCTCTCTGACTCCCAGTGACACATGGAGTAACCTCCACAAGTACACACACACACACACACACACACACACACGCACACACACACACACACACACACACACACACAATCTCCAAACTCTAAGTATCCACATATGCACACTCACACACAGACGTCTGCTTTGCATTCACATTTTGTTTTGTAAATAGAACTTTTACACATTTTCCTCCACAAAATAATTTTTAACCAAACTCTTATGTTAATAACAGAATTAGTGCAGAAAGTTGGTGAGGCATTTTCAAAGTTTTTGTTTTGTACTGGACTGTCTCTCCTTGCTTTCAGTCTTTGTGCTAAACTAAGCTAATTGGCTGCTACCTGAAGCTTCAAATTTAACAGACAGAGTTGACAGCAGCATCAACCTTTTCACGTAATTCAGAAAGCAGATAATATTTCCCAAAATGTTGAACTTTTCAGAAGCGATTGACACACTACCTTTGTAAGCTGAGTAAGTGGCTCAGTAGGCCTGGATTGGCCTGACCAGGGCATCAGGGTCATTCATTCCTCAATGTGGGTACAACGAAATCCAACTTCCTCACGCCTCATCTGCTAGAACATCCAGCTCAATACGAAGTCTATTTCTGTCTTATTTTCCAGATATTTTTATCAGGAGGGGTGTCAGTCCAGTGTTTAGTGGCATGCTTTTATGTCTTTCTATCCTCCTGGAGAGCTCTGGGCAAACTTAGGGCAGGAATGTGAGAAATTAGTCGGGGACATCGGGGCACGTGCACATGTGAATTGGGGCAGTGATCGGGAGATAATTTTATGTGATGGGTGCTGTTGGAGGCGATGCAAAGTGGTGTTTGGGATGGATAGATGTTCCACTAAACTGTAAAGGAGGAATGAGGATTATCATAGAGCATAACCTTCTCCTTAGCACTGATGTTAGGCAGGCAGGCAATAGTATTTACCATGTTCACCGTCTTAGTTTAGCATGTTAGCATGCATTACATTAGCTAACAACTCCTAAACACATAATGCAGCTGAGGCTGATGGAAATAAACCAACGTTTTGGACAAACTGAAATTTTGAACTGATGATGTCAGGACAGTTCACTCAAAACCAAAACATGTCAACCACATGGTGGCAGTAGAGGAAAAGCCAGGGGAACAACATCAGTATGGTTTATGCTCAGGGGCCATGGCTGTCATTTCACGGCAATTCATATAGGAAAACGGTGTTTAATATTTTAATGTCACCAAAAGTTCAGTTGATACAATATAACAGTACCATCTGATTTATAATTCAATTATGGCGATTTCAATGGAAATATGCCTTTCTAGCTTTTCCAGGTCTATGTTTCCACACATGCCACTGAGTCCCTCTGAAGGGCATGTGTTTCCATCACTCAAGGCCATGGTAAACTGGTTGCTTTCTATTGCATAATTTTCACCCTGTACTTAAGCAATTTAGGAAGTGTAAAAGCCACCACTACATTTTTCAGAGGTGACCCTGACATATTACATCATGTCGGCTCCCAGGACTCTTGCCAGATTCTTTGGGGTCTCAGATAACAAGATGAGCGATTGCACACAGATCAGCTGTTGGTTGCATCCATTTCTTACAATTCTGTTGGTTTAATTGCCCACTGTTAACGGAGTCAATAACAAAATAGCCTCTTCTACATGCTAATGGCATTGACAAGGTTTTTAATTTTTTATCTTGGATTTATCGTTTAGTTAGCACATGAGTGAAATAAGATGTAGGGCCTTGGATATAACATGCTGCTTTTCTCCACTATATACTGTTGGCTATTTTACTGTGAATGGAATATCTTTGGATTTGGGGTGTTTCCTGGACAAAACAGGCAAGCAAAAAAATAATCAAATGAAAATCAATCAGGAAAATAGTCATTAGCTGGTAGTAATAATACTGTTATATTACTCTTACAGGAAAGACTTTTTGTTCATGGAAAAGGGAAGTAGGCATGATGTGTGTAGGCCTAGTGTATAGGGTAGTCTTGTTGGTTTCCTATAATTTCCTAAAATGCAGGGCTAGTTAGATGTAGTGGGCAGTAAGTTTTAAGCAAGTAAGGAGCATCCACCGTTGTTTTCAACAATGTCTACAGTGCATATCTGCAGTGTGTACCTGCAGAGCCATTTAATGTTTTAATACCCTGCAGTGTTCGGTGAAATCCTCTGAACTGGACATCTGTGTTCTGGGTAGCCTCTTCTCTGTCACTGTCTCTCTCTCCATCTGTCCTCACATCTTAAATAGACCTATAGTATGACTACAATGGCAAGACTTAGGAACAATTAATGCAGGCAAATAAAACAAAACAACTAAACCCGAACCAACCACAAATCAAAGAAAATCATATTTGGGGCATTTATGTTGTCTTTATCACCTATTAAGTTACATGTAAGTGCTTTATTGTATAGTATTTTTTATAATGGTGGATTAGTGGTTCAGTTTATCTTTCTAAATAAATTAATTAATCATTGCAGTCACTGAAACCTATTTTCCAGTTATCAATTATTTATTAGTTTAGTGTTCCTAAATGAATTTCAAGATTGGCCATATATGAAATCAAGAATACAAGTCACACTGACAACTGGAACATAGCTTGTTAGTAATACTATAATAGACGGGGGGGAAAAACTACCTGAAAATTGAATAACTACTTAACATCACAGACAGCCTCAAAATCCCTGTGGGAACACTTTGAAGGAATATTCATGATATTGTAATGATTTTCCCTCGGGGTTGAGTGCACTTTACATTCAAAATGCATGAAAAAAAACCAGTAGAATCGCTTTCACAGATGCGTTTTGTACGCCTACTTACAGTGTCTCCGTGCTTGCTGGAAACCTGGGAAGAATATCAATGTCAAAGCAGGAGATTGTGTGGCTCTTCCACTCAGAGCACTCGCAGACAGCAGGGCAGGAGTCAGCCTCCGACACGGTGCTGATAGGGAGAGTGACGAGCGTAAACAACGCACATGTTATCACCTGCATGCTGGACTGCTGCTCGTTTCAAAATATCCCCAGACTGACTTCTATTTTTCCACCTGATAGTCCTCTTGATGTCCACCACAACACTAAAATACTATGTATCAATTTAAGTAAGGCTGTCTAGTATTGGTGTCTGGTGTATAATCCTCAGTGGTGCTGCACTGCAGTGTTATGCTCAGTTGTCTTTACAGGGCCCCAGGAGTTTCTGTGAGGTTTTGAAGGTGGGTATGCTGTATAGGACGGACAGCTGCAGCTCTGTGGTAGGTTTGGAGGTGGTCTTCAACTTGAGGGGAGGGTGGACTTCTGAGGCACTCTTGTGTTAGACTCGAGAATATTTTTTTCTTTTTTTTTTCCCCCAGCCGTGTAATATTGTATTTTGTTCTATAAATGATTATGGTAAACTGTCTATTGCAGTATATTTCTATGTCTATTTTATGCTCAATATATAGCTAGTTGATTTTGTAAAATATAAGTTGCACTAATAGTCTATCCATGTCAATATATATTTTTATTATATTTAGTAGGCTATATTGTTTTCACAATTTATTTCAGGTGTTTCTTCTCTTTTCTTATTAACAGTTTAGTTTTCCTTTTCTTTACTTTTCTAACTGAAGAGCGGCATCACAGGCGCAAACGCATTACCTTCGGACAATGTAGTTCACAAATAAACATCCCCACACAGCTCTACCGTCGGCAGCATACAGTTCCCGGCGTCCTTTGGAGCCGCTGTGGTCCGTTGTTTTCCTGCTCAGACGCGGCTAGTTCAAGTTGCCATAGCACGGTGTAGCTGGGGGTTGTTCTTCTGTTAGCTATCACTTCCAAATCGACAAACCAACGGCTCTTTTGTAACGCATTGTAATGGCAGCATTTATTTTCGCTGTCTCCGCTGGGTATTTGCAGTGTTATG
Source organism: Micropterus dolomieu (assembly GCF_021292245.1). Lineage (NCBI taxonomy): Eukaryota > Metazoa > Chordata > Actinopteri > Centrarchiformes > Centrarchidae > Micropterus > Micropterus dolomieu. Next base: position 7,329,081 of record NC_060159.1, read on the forward strand.
CAGTTTTTGCGGTAAATTAGTTGGCTTTCGTTGAGTCAGCTAGCTAACGTTCACAGTAGTCGCCACTTGTTGCTAACCAGGGGAAGCATCACTCACAACAACAATGCCCGGCACTGTGATTTATTAGGAAGAGGACAGTTTGAATTGTAGTGTTATGCTTGTCAGATAGCTTTCTGTCTTCACTGGTTGTTATGGTAACAAGTCGCCCATTTGTGCTAGCTATGAGAACGATATATATTGTAAAGAAAGCTCAAAAACCGCCCAGTTTGTTCGTTAATCTGATTAACGTTGTAGTTAACAGTTAACGTTTTCCGCGGACGAAGCCAAATCGTCAGATTTGCCCAGTCAGCCGTTTTTCGTCTCCTCCACTTGCCCTTTCCCAAACTATGGATACATCCAGTGAGTCGGATTCATACGACAGGAGGAGGGTGCAACGGCCTCGGGGTCGTGAAGCCCACCGCAGACCTGGACGGGAAATGGGCAGAGCCGGTGGGAGTGGAGGTGATGGTCGAGCAACAGACATCTCCGAGAAGATCAGCACACTGGCAAGCACTTTACAGGTACTCTGCCCTGCCTCATGAGACAGAGACCTCTGCATCTGCTCAGATTTCATCCAACAAGCATCTGTGTTTTGTAGTCCTACCCGACCCCCCAAGTGTTGTGAGCTTATAGTCTTCCACCACCTACCACTATTCAAAATTTACAGTAGCAGTACATCAGCTTCCATATAACGTTACACCTATAATACATGTTGTGTGTACATGTGTTGTTATAGCTTGCATTGATTCCTAAACTGATTTCAATAATTGTTAACTACAAACTCCTTTTTTTCTGGCAGGACACCAGTAGGAACTTGACCAAAGTAGACCGGATGCTGGGCCAGTACAGGGAGCATACAGATGATCACGCGGAAGCCATGGCACTGGTTAGACACCTGCTCTATTAATCAGAATTTAATAATAATCTTTTCACACCTTAAAGATGCAGATGATTTGACATTGGTCTTTCCACTTAATTGAGCTATTTTGAATAAAATTCGCTGAATTTGAGTGACAAAATGAAACTTCATTTCCTATAGTAGTGGGAACACTGTGGCAACAACACTGGGCAATGTGAGGTGTTTGTCAGCTGTTTCATAAATCAGCATCTGCATATCCATAACATTTCAAGTACGATAACATACCAATCTGTGTGACAAGTAATGCTATTAATTTATCTTTTAGTCCTTTATTGCATTGTTTTTTTCAGTCCTCAATCATTTTCTCATCTCTTTTCCCTATTGTTTACCTGTTTGTTTTTCCTTAATAAGGCTATTGACACATTGTTTTTTCAGATTGTTGTTTGTATATGCTTCTTTTCCTGCATCAGCTCAGGGAGAACCTGGAGGTGTCCATCAGTCAGTTGCAGACGCAGAGGCTGGGCAGATCCAATGGGGCTCGGAGTGCTTCAGCCTCCACCTTGCATACCAGTGACCTGGAAGCTTGCTCGGGATCGGGTACGGAGAAATTGTCGGGATAATAGAAAGGATTTCACTGTCGGCTGTCCTCTGATTGTAGTCTTAGTTCTAGATAATTTACAAAGAGATGAAATGATACTATAATGACAACAAACACAAAAAGAACACATTAACAATGTTGTGCACCTTGAGTGAGTGTTTGGTGTTTATGTATGGTTAAATATTTTTTAAGTAACCAGCCTACAAAGGCTCTGGCTCCTGCTTTAACACTTATGTCACATCTGTTATTTCAGATGGCCAGCGTTTCTACCCTACTTCTCCACTGAGGGACTATACAGCCACTCCAGGACGGAGAAGGAGGTCTCAGTCTGCCAGTGTTCACTTCAAAGATGCCAACCTGGCAGGAGAGGATGTAAGGAATGGAGACAGACCATCTATCAGTGCCATGTGTTACTGTCATGTAGTTTCAAATAGTTTCCACAAGAGGGCACACTGGGTCAGCATCACAGATACTAAATTTGTTATGCTAATCTTAAAGCAGCTTAGATTAAGATTTCATTCAAATCAGATATCGTTCATGTTAATATTTTCATTTACAGAGGCCTACAGTGTGTTCAGAAGTAACTATTTAATTTTCATTATGCATTTCATAGTGGTTGCCATAAATGTGCTTCTCTGTAAAGGCAAGCATAGCCAACTTTTTAATTTGCTTTGCTTGTGTATAATGTTTAGTTTTCTGTATCCACCCGTGGCTGGACCACATAGGTTCACACTATGCACCAGTCCTTGAGGGATCTGCGATGTGACCAGCAAAGGCTGTCTGACGACCTGGATAGAGAAATCCTCAGGAGAAATAGGTACCTGAGGGGAGGAGCAACGTCTGAATATTGAAATATTAAACTTATGTTTTTTGTTCCACACAGCACACTGACCAGTACACAACTGAATTTACCAGTTGTCTTTTCTTTTCTTTTTTTGTAGTTAAGTAAAATGATTGCACCTTTCACAGAGCAAGGCCACACAGTGCTTTACAACAGTAAAATAGTTAGAAATAAGGCAATGAAGACTGTAAAACAACATGACATTTTCAGGATATTTAAAAATCTCTCCTCCTTGGTGCTGCTGACCGGACTAAATTGATCCACCATCAACCACTGTATTTCAACTGAAGCTGCATAATTATTTTTTAGTTGTCACATTATGCATTCAACGTTTGATCAATGATGTCCTGGAATAGAATTTTTCAAAATGATGGCGAACTCTACTGTGTAAATATCTTCAGTCTGCTGTGTTTGTCTGTTTTTTTTTAAATTTTTTTATAGGTCTGATATTGACACCAGACGAGCGATGGAGAGCCTCTCAGGACACATGACGACTTCCCAGAGACAGGCCTCAGTGAGTTGTAGCTGTGAATTTCACCAACAATACTTCAAGTATGCTTTCTAGCTCGGTGCACTTTGGAAGAAAAGTGGATGCATCCTGAATTTAAGGACCTCACAGCACAGTTATTGATACATAAAAAATGGCTGTATAAAGCATGCAGTATGCAAATCTGTTAGTTTTCTGAATAGAGAACAGCTACGGACAAATGGTGTCCCCATTTTCAAATGGAACTTCAGTGAAGTCTAACTTTAGCAAATATCTCTGTATAATTTCCAGACACATGGCTCCTCGCTGCACCGTCACTACTGTGACAGATATGCAGCTTGAAATGACAGCCAACATGTTTAATATTTTTTATCTTGCCACGGCTGTGGACGTGACAAGATAAAGGTATTAACTGTCTTTTACAGGTGGATGAGATGCTTCCTGATTAGACAGGGAATTCTTGCGTCATGAATGTAATACTTCCAGTCAGCTCTAAGAGATATTTTTGTCACCCACCCTTTTAATTTCCTGGTGTCTCATTTATCATATCTTGCTGCCATTCCTGGATGTTTGCTTGACCTGAGGTGTCCTCTGTCTCACTGTCTGCAGGTGTCGTCTCGTGTGGAACAGCGTCTGCAGGAGCTGGAGAAAGAGATGCGCACTGAGCGAAGTATCATGGAGAGAGAGAGAAGGCCTGATCAGCGGGCTGCCATGTCTGATGAGCTGCCGGAGGTGACACCCCCCCACTCATCTGCTGTGATCCCTCCATCCAACACTCACATGTTCTCTCACATTCAAAAAGAACGGCCAAAAATAATCTAGAGACAACACGAAGGCACATAAATTCAATGGAGGGATGTGGACAGGACAAGATAGAACATAACAATACTTAACTTTTCCATTATTTGTTAGATACACATTAATTCACATCAGTATGATAGAAATGTGTCACATTTAGCTGAAAGGCAAAGTTTCATCTGCAGTCCCTGAGCAGGTTCTGTTATACTTTAAAAGAAACAAACATGTCATACAAAAGTAGACCAACAACATCAAAGCACATAGAACGGATACAGCTGGATTGGAAAGAAACCTAGTTAAAACCATTACAGAGTAGACGCATACAGGCACATATGACAATAACAATTTGACTTACACAACTAAACACATCATACAAGCAAGTATAAAGGACTCATGAAGCACACATGCAGACATAAACACATAAAAAGAATAAAGCAGGCAGTCACATATGGCATGCAGACTTCAAACACATTAGAAAGACACTGATTGACAGAGCAGGATGAAAATATATCAGATTTCATGTTGGCCCTGGTCTTTATCCAGTGGCCAAGCTTTCAGCTTGTAGCAAAAGTGTTCCTGATGGTTAAGTCTCTCAAATCAGTGTGTTCCAGCTATGTGACTCTTGGAAAGAAAAAGCTGATTGGCTAAGTGGACGTTTACCTTTTCATTTTCTGATGCAGTCACTTCTATTGTAAGCTCTAATGTACCTGCTTTTACTGTAGTTCTGTTCTCACAAATCTAGTCAAAATGGAAGTAGCAATACTTTTACGTATTTTGTAAAATGGCATGGCGTCTTGCTATTTTATCAGTTTGTCCCAGCTTAAGATGACATATTTTAGTAAAATGTCACAACAGTGTTGATGATTTGGCTTTTTGTCTGAGACCTTCACAGCCTTGTGCTTTTAAATGTCTGAGCCCAACTAATCAAGCAATATGTAAAATGAGAGAGAATCATTGCATTCATAAATAATTTTACTCATAATTACAAATACTAAGAGGCATTCAATTAAATACATTTTTTTTCCAACATGAGGAGAAATTTGGCTGATGGGACAGCGAAGGCAGTAGCAATAAACGCCTGACATTTACGCAATGCTCAAAAAACCAAAATTTGGCTGTTCTGGTTGCCAACTCTGGCACGGAATGGTTAAAATGCAAGGTTGATTCTAAAAAATGAAAGCTGAAACATTCTCCAGTTGTTATAGTTGAATAATTATTCCTCACCTTGACAAAGCAGAAGTCAGAAAGCAACCAAAACCACTAACTATAATTGGTGTGATTAATAATCTTCCACACAATTAGACACATTAGATTATTAGCATTTATTACTGTGTTGACAAGAACATGGACAAATCTCTCATACTGGGGTTTGTCTCTAATGTACTGCCTTGCTCTCTTGTTTTTTAAAGCAGCGTTCCTACTGTGTTACTCAGCCCTCTTGCTCCGCTCTATGAGAATAGAAAGCACACCTACTAAGATGCAGTGCAAATGGTCGCTAACAAGTAATTGCTACTTTCCCGTATTTCATGCCAATCATGTTTTTTTGCGTGTATTTTTTTTAAGCCATGCATTTGTGTTAACGCATTAATAGCTGAGAGAACTCTGTCATTAGGTGCACTTTGGTGATGTAGACTCATAGCTAGATGCTCTCAATAGATGCCCACAGTCACAGTAACGAATGTTATCTTGTATTATTGCACTCTTACATTGCTACTTTCCATTTAGGCACACAAATCACCCATATTCTACACAAGCAGTATTTTAGTTCATTTTTTAAATAGCTGAATCATTTGTTTCTTGGTTACTGGTTTGGAGGACTGTTTCGTTGAAGCTAATCAGTGTCATAGCATCAGTTTATTTTAAATCTCTTGTACCTATTGCAGTTTATTAGCAGACCACAGAGGGGCACTGTGTAGCTGTATCCAGACCTTTGTGAGTGAGACTTTTCAACACACTGTGTAATGATAGTAGCTACGAATTCATTTACATCCTTCTCTCCGTAGTGCCCTAATGGGACACCAGCAGGGCCTGGGGCGATGGGAAATAATGCATTTGTCCAAAAAAATTAAGGGTAAATAAACAAGAATGAGCAAGTAAAGAGGAAAATAATCTCTTTTACTACTAAAGAGTAGAACAAGAGGGAGAGCAGAGGGCACATTTATTCCCCACCGATGAGCCTGCTGTGATGTGGATCAAATAGATGATGAGTCACTTGAGTAGATGTTATTGCTAGCAGCCGGTAATTCATCACCACAGCCTGCTCAGAATGAGTGGGATCTAAGCTCTTGTACAAATCCACCATGATGCCAGTATCCTGTTCCAAAAAGACAAGATGGGAGATGCTGTGATGCAATAGCACCTCTCATGTTGCATTCTTACACTACTCTTGTATGTGTGCTCCTATAATAATCCATGCTGTTGACTGTATTTTGTGTTTTGTAGACTTCAGGGAGGCACCAAGTTCAAGCCCACGAGAGAGAGGAGGCTATTGCAGCCAGGCTACTGAAAGCAGAAAGGGAGAAGTCCAAGGTAAATATATATTGCTTTGTTTGTTTATTTGTGTATGTAGTACTGAAAGATGTCATTTTTGTAAAATAGCGGTGTCTTGTGAACCAATGTGCGATTAGCCAAAGGAAACAACCTTTGAAAAGTTATTATGAACTTAATTGTATGAAAGTTTGCCTTTTAAAAGAACCAATTTACAGAAATTGGCAGGAGTAGTAGTTAGCATTCACATTTTTACTCAGGCAGTTAATATATAAAACCCATTTGGCTGAAAATGTAGGAGCCCCTCCCTAACACTTTCATAATGGAGCCTTATTTCAAATTGTATACATTCTAAATTCGTAGATCGTAGATGCTGCATGCCTAATGAGGCGATGCTCATTCTCACCCTTAGAACACATCACACCAGGCTGCTGCTACTTGTACATCAATTTCCAAAACCCTTGTCCATTATGTATTATCTTCACATTGTTATTGTTGTGTTCTCCTTAGATGGAGCAGGAACTGGAGAGAGCAAGACGACTACTAGAACAATCTGAGGATAGCAGAGAGTCCCTTGTTCGACAGGTTTGTGCACTCTACGTGATTGTCTATGCAAGTGTACAGTAAACCTCAGGAGACAAAACACTAAACAGCGCATCGTGTGCGAACTTCAGTGTCGTTTGCCCACTGTCAGACAGTTAGATGTCTTTGTGTATGCTTACACGGCTGATGATCTCCAGGTGGAGGACATGAGCGGTGAGCTGCTGAGGACGAGGAAGGAGAAGACTGAGCTTCAGAGGGCCCGGCTGGAGACTTTTCAGCCCATTGCTCAGCCACATGGCAACCATACTGACAGGGAGGAGGGAAGAGGTGGACAGCCAGGGCCAGGTACTGAATATACTGAGAGGATATTGATGCAGGTTAAATGGACGGGTTAACAGATTGCTATGCCGACTCTGTAACCATAGAAAAAGTTGCCATTGTCTTGTTCTTTTTTTATGCATCGATTTCTCCTCAAAGGCAATCTTCAGACAGCACACATGCATTGCCAAATGCTTGATCAAAATATCTTGTAAGAGTAGGAGAATGGGTGTATGCAGGGAAGTGGGAAGAGAGAAGTCTGAGATCAGATACAGGGCCAGCAAGAGTAAAGACAGGACAAGTGGAGTGTTTGAGAGAGGGCAGAGAATTGATTGGACCATAGCACAGAAAAAGAAGAGAAAAATAATATCAAATCTGGGGTCATAAAGGAGAGAAAATTCAGAGTAGATGGTAGTAAAAGTATTTTATCTTACCTTTCAGTGACCCACTGTTTGTTGTAATGGTATTGATTCTAATGCATCAAAGGGCAGTGATGGATTCTTAGAAATGTGTCTACGGTTTTATAGTAGTTCAATATGCAGTAAGACTTTTCACATGATTTATATTATTTGTTTAAATCTGTATTTCACATAGATTGGATAAAAAATTGTGAAAAACTTTATGACTACATCACCCTTAGTACTTAGTGTTTGTGTATCAGCATGTTTGTTTATCATGGGTAATCCTTCATTCACATCTCTTATCACTTCATTAATATTCGGTTCACGTCTACCAACTGTTGGTCTGCCCCAAGTGACCAAGTGAAGTAACTGACAGTGAGTCATGCAAATGAGCCTTCAGTATATTGGGTAAAGAGGTAACAGTATTCAGAGTTAGGTTAGAAAATAATTCAAAATGGACTTAAATATTTGTCTCACACACAAAATGTTTTTACAGATGGTACAGTGTATTTCTTGTGTTCCCTAATACATCGGTCACTTCAATTTCCTTGTCACTATGTGTACTTCTAACAACACTGATTATGTGCCTGCATGTGTGCGTGTGTGTATAGATCGCTTGAACCTGGAAAAAGAAGTGTCGGACCTGAGAGTCCAGCTGCGCACGGCCTCCGTTCTCAGCGAGGTTGAAGAACTGAAAAGGGCTCTGGACCGCAAGGAGAAGGAGAGGGTCCAACTCAGTGTACAGGTGGAGGTGTGCATCAGAGAAATAACGTGACAGTGGGTATTTATGTAAAGCATCAAGCTCTTATAACACCAGTGGTTCAGAGAAGGCATTGCATATCAATTACTCCTGTTCTTCAACTCATTCTTTAGAGTAAAGAATAAGTGGGAAACATTGAGGATCTCTTAGCTGGAGTGCAAACGAACACAACACAGGCATGCTTTCGATTTTGCTCGTGCTGGCGTCTCCACCCTGAGCGGGGTTATATCAGTTTGTCGGGGTGCCTCTCATCCGTGGTCGCATCCTCCACCAACTCCATGCCACTTGATCCTCTTAAAATAGTCAGATGAAGTGACAGTTGGAATAGGAGATCAGAAGTCAACCAGCAGTCATTTATCCTTCTCATACATCTGTGATGTGTCACTTCCATCACTGTAACAAGACATTAAAAGAAATACGCATTCACTCTACTATGCAGGGGTATTCAAGGCTACGGTGGGTATCAATAAAATGTTAGTAGAAATAGCTGCACTTTAAGCATTGGCACATTCCTCTAATCTCTGATGTTTCTTTCACTGAAAATGTGTTTAAACTCCCACGATTCCCTTATTGCAGAGTCGGTGTGAAAAAAAAAAATGAAGTGGGTGTTTGCATGTAGCACCTGGGGCGCCTCTTATGGTTTTTATGTCTAGATCAAAATAGACGTTGGAAATGTTTCATTTTAACGGTAAATGAGCAAAAATGAAGTATAATGAGGAGAATAGGGTGGAAGATTCAATTTCTCAGTGACTGAATTTATATACAGTCTAAAATGTCTGTTACTAATCAGTCTATGACTAATTACTGCTAACTGGCAGTCTTATTAGTACAAATACCTAAGCGGCACCAGGCTAACCTTACTTGCCCTGGCTTTAGACTTCAATCAAACTTGAAACATCAAAGTGATTGTGATTTTTCTTGTGGATATGGAGTTAATCCAGTGCAACTCTCCTTTCAAACTACTTTTCAGAAAAGCCTTGCAGATAATCCAATTGTAGACAGCATGTAAACACAGTCTCAACCTTCTTTGACCTTTCTGTCTTCGCCATTTGTCCTACTCTTTGCAAGCTGTACCCACCCTTAACGGTTGAGCTTTTCTTAAAATCTCTGATACTTTTATTTTCTTTTTGTGCTTCCTTCTATAAACATCAAATCCTAGCTTCCACGGCCCCAAACCAATTCCTCCACACCCTATGTCTCCCGTTCTCCTGCCTTTCTGTCCTCTTCCTCCCATTAGCAGTAGCAGTCAAACACACACACACACGTCCTTGACCTTTTCTTTTCTATATACCAGGAATTGTCATCAGACCTGGCGCGGCGGGAGCAACAGCAGCTACGAATGCTGGAACAGTTAAGGGAGATACAGGTATTATAATATTGGTTAATCCGTCACACTGTAATTCATTAGTGGATAAATAATATAATTCAAGGGCCAGAAACAAGATGTGCTTTTTCTTGTGTCAATTTAAATTGGCAACATACTGTGTGCACTGCCTCATTCTGGGCAACAAGTTCATAACTGTATTATGTAAAGAATTGAAAAACTAACTCTGCAGAAATGATCCTTCAGAATTTGGCCTGTGAGACATTTTAGGATTCACCACATAAAAAACACTGATTCAAAATACAAATAACGAATACACCCTTTATTTATAAATTCACTCATCCTTTCAGAGCCGAGGGCAGGCAGAGAGTAGGGAGACAGAGACATTACTCCAGGAGAGCATGCGGAGCAGAGATGAATTGAAGACCAGGGCCCAAGAGGCGGTGCGACAATGGAGGGCAAAGTGCAGGAGACTGCAGAAGGATTTGGAGGAGGCGATGGCCCAGGCTCAGTTCCATACCGACAAGGCCTTGCAGGTCGGTTGAAGCAGATGCCTTCGTTGCACGACTTTTGCACCACAGCCTACAGTAGCAGCTGCAGCTAAGTAACTGCTGATCTATAATGTTGGCTGAAAAAAAAATCAATCTTAAAGACTCAGTGAGTCTAGCTGACTGATCTCCTGCATTCTGCCTTATTTCAAGGCATTGCTAGCTGAAGGGGTGGAATCATAAAACTGCTTTTGAAGTGAGTAAAAGGTATCTCACCCTTTTTGCCTTAAAGGGTCAAAATTACACATGAAGATCAGTTTACTTGTCTCAAGGAGTACTACTCAGTCTGTAAAAACAGGCATATAGCTTCTTCTGTGGCTTTGGAGGGAGCTTTACGAAGTTTGACGGAATAAACCTGATGATGTCATCGTTGAAACGTAAATCCTATGCTACATTGGACATTTAGGAAACAGTGGGGATCTGATGAAAGGTGCTATTGTGTTGCATGATGAGAAATGTTTTTTGGACTTTGACCAGTACTAGGACTAAAAGTGAAGATATCTCAGAGTCTTTGATGCTCTGATTATTTTAACTTTTAATCTTTGCCCTTATGAGTCATTTAACTTATTGAAGCGCAGTACAAAGTCACTTGAATGCCTCTTTAAAGAAGCATTTTTGTGTCTCATTTGGATGTCCAATCTCCATTAAAACTAAAAGCATTTTGACACTATTCATACTGACAAAGAAATTGGCATTTTCCTGCTAAGAAAGTCTGTCCCATGGTGCCTAAAGGTACTGATATGCATTGTGTATGAACTTCTCTACGGTGAAGCCTCTGAGCAAGCAGCATGAAAATGCATTGCCTTCTGCTGCAGCTGTTGACTGAGCTAGTGGCTAACCAGCTGGCAACACTGTGAACAACAGCGGACTTCATCTTCCTTTCAGTTGCATTTTCCCAACAGTGGACTCTGGCTCATGCACAGCTGCTTTGACTTTGACAGTGTGTTCTGAAAATGATCTATAATGTCTGCACTTAGATCCATTTCTCAACTCCAGTAGTCTTAGTAGATTTGTAGTGACGCCCCAGGTGGCGAGAGGAAAACAAAACTTACCTCAGGCAAACTTTCCCTATAAACTCTCCCTTCTGCAATCCACTGACGTCAGAATACATCTGTGGATGGTGGCTCAAACTAGGTTGTGACAACTGGCTACAGTGATACACAGAAAACTGGCTTTTACTACACTTTCAAGTGTTGTGAATATGATAAGACACACAACCCCAATGTCTACCCTGTTACTAAGATGTTAAATCTCCCTCCATTGTTGCACTACAGTGATGGAGGGTTTTCAAGTTTAGATGTCAGTGTTTTATAGAAATAAATGTACACCCTCCCATCACAGGGCAAATACAACTGTTGAAATATTTATGAGTTTTTCTGGCTCCATGTACTTACATTGTGGAAATGCACATCAGCATCTTCTGTACCTTTAAGAATAATGTTTGGAAAGGGGAGATATAAATACTGTCCATTGCAAACCATATTGTATGTTGCATGGAGCCCTCTTACCATCGTCCATACAATATGGAGAGGAGAATGAAACTGTGCTCAGTTTTAAAGGAAAGAATGAAAGGCAGATGCTAGTTAGAACTACTAAATACCCATGAAAACACACCAATACAAGTAATACGTAATGAAAAATGTTCTGGAGCTTTTTAATGAGCAAAGCAAAATGGTTGGATACTTAGGTATGCCTTTCTCTGTTCATTTAATTCATACTTTGTTTTACCTATTTGGTATATAGGGCTTTGTATCAAAGTCAGATTAACACTCTTGAACAATGTGTTTGAATTAACTTATAATAATATAACCAAATAGGAAGTCAAGTAATCTGAGTACCTGTGCAAGGTATGTTATGGCAGTTGTGCTCAGTTGAATAATTAACAGCTGCTTATTAGTTATTATTATTAACTTGAAAGTCACCTCCCAGTGATTTCCATTCCATTTGAACTGAGTAAGTCACCTCCAAGCTCACAGTCAGCAGCTTCGTGCCTCAAAGACAGACAGACAGACAGACAGACAGACTCCCACCTGGCATTCTCGACGTGAAGCGAATTAATTACAAAATCATTTCTGCCCCCTTAATGAATTAGGGGAGAGAATCAAGTGCTCAATTAAATGATTAGGTTCTGAGCTACAGCAAAGTCTTTGCAAATTCCAGTCAAAGCCAGAGTATTAGAAGCAATCTGCCTTGAACAGACCTGACCATTGTCCCTTATCAGGGAGCTGAGTGCTAGCATTTTCCTATCAGTGCAAGAGCTGGTACTGCATATGTTTCTCTCCCTCTGTCTCCCTGTCACTCTTTCTTTTACTCTCATCATTATTGTTAGAGCTCCTTTTTTGTACGCCATCTTCCGCCGCCTCTTCATTTGTCATTCTTCATTTCCTTTCTCCTCTCCCTCTCCCCCATTCTCTGTCTTTTTTGCTCCTGCCTCTCTCTTTCTCCCTCCAGGCAGCCAGGGAAAAGGAGAGCTCTCAGGCCCAGCTGAAGGCGCTGAGCCAGCAGACTGAGGCGGCCCGCAGGGAGCTTGCTGAAATCCTAGGCCGCTTGGCCCAGCGTGAAGAAGAGCTCCACCGCAAGGACGTGGAGCTGTCCGAGACCCGCCAGCGCCAGTTGTCACTGGAGCAGGAAATGCGGGAGGTGTGGGGTTAAAAATAACTTTATCTTTCAAATCACTAGGGACTCAAAATAAATAAAAATAAATAAATCTTTTTTGTTTTGTTTTGTTTTACTTATAGGACCAAACTATGTTGGCCAGGTTTTCATTGAACAATCTGCATCTAGTAATCTTTATTGTTCCTTAAATTTCAATCCATCAGGCTAGCTGCAAGTCTAGTTTATTGATTCAAGACCAGAGCCAAGGCCAGACCAGTGTCAGTTTGCCTTTTTCAAAAATGACAGCATTCAAATCATATCACACTACCACCATGAGGTCTGCTATTTGGGTGTCATGTAATGATGACACCTTCTTTGAAAGTAGTCAGCAGGCATTGAAATTGTGCCAAAGTAGACATATCAGTTCTTTTTTCTAAAATGCTTGTTTAGTAGATAACACATTCACTATCTTGTACAAATCCCAGAGTAACCACACATGTCTGATGTTTCGATTCATTTCTGTTGCCAGACCAATTTGTCTTGTTTAGTTTGAGGTGCTTTTAAAGTATAAATGAAAGTGTAGCAAAAACCTCGACTAAAGAGTCCTTAGAAGAGCTTTGATCAGATTCTAACCACGCTCTTAACCCTAGGTGAGGGAGGCCTCCTCTGCCCTGGAGGAAGAGACTCTGCGTCAGGCAGCTGTCCAGGCAAGACTGAAGGAAGAGAACCAGAGGCTGGAAGAACGAGCTGACACCCAAGCCCGTCGTTGTCAGAGAGACCAGGACACACAGGCCGAGCTCCAGTCCGCCCTTAAGCAGATGACCTCAGCCAATGCCCAGCTAGTCCAGCGGTTGGCTGAGCAGGAGAGCTCCAAGAAGGAGCTCCAGAAGGGCGCCTTGGAGTTCCAGGTCAAGCTTACAGCAGTACAGGAGGAATGTGCCGCATTGGGGAAGCAGCTGCAGCTCGAGAGAGAGGTCCATCAGAAAGAACTATACAACATGAAAGCGATGATGGAGGACAGCAGGACAAAGAAGGATCGCGACGTGCAGGACATGCTCAAGCTCTGCCGACAGGAGCGGGATGAAATACAGGCACACCTGAAGGAGGTTAAGGTATGCCTTTTTACAAATATGCCACCCCGAAAGAGGTTTCTCCTTTATGTTAGCCACAAAACAATATTTTTAACACCCTCTCATAGTGATTTTTCGATGCAGTGACACATTAGTCATATAGACATAGCTCAACATCTCTCAGTAAGTGGGGCGTTTTTAATTTGTCTTTATAATATTTAGCATTAGAGGCAGATATAGCTCAATAAAGTCTCTCTCTCCCCTCCCTCCTTCCTCTCCCCTCCCCACCTGAAGCTGTTAGTATGGTTGATCTATTGCCATGAAATAAGCATACCGTTGATCTTTATTTAAATGCTTCATATCATATGTTGTTGAAATCATATGCATCCCTGCTGCGGCACAAACACACACACACACACACCCAAAAGCCACAGTGTAATTCCAACACTGGGATAATAGCCTTATAGCCAGGCTAGCTGTTTCCCGGTGATTCAAGTCTTTATGCTAAGCTAAGCTAAGCTAACCGGCTGCTGGCTTTAGCTACAATAGTTATCATACAGATTCGAGAAGGGTATCGGAACTCTTGGCAGGAAGGTGAATTAGCGTATTTCCCATGTATTATGTATTAGATGTTATACACTCTTAATTTGTCAAATCTTTTGAGATGTCAAGGTCATAAGCCAACCAAAGAGGGTTTTTTTCTATTCACCCAGGCATGGATCATTTAGAGTGCCACACTCTAAATGACTTTTAGAGTATCATTGGCACACACTTCAAATTCAGCACAGAATAACATGCCTCAGTCACTAAACATCTGGCATATTTCCGACTCAGCGAGACACAGACAAAAATCTCATTTAGAGTAATTTTCTTCATTGGCCGGGGCTCTGTCCTCTGAGTAAGGGTGAATCGAGGATAACTGAGCTTTTAATGGTGTGTGGTGCCCCGTGGATCCTCTTGGCCATTCCAAAGCTCCAAGCGTGAATATTTAAAAACCCCCGATATCAGACCTCAGAAGTCTCATCAAGGCAGCGGTAGAGATAGGGGACTCCACTTGACTTACTCCTTCAGCGCCCCAGCCCCCTCCCTCCCTTCAATATCTCCAATGATGAGCCCACATGGGTACATTGTTTCTTAAGGGGCATGGTCCTCCCTGATATGGTTGAGTTCAGCCCATTAGCTGTGCTGAATGGCATTAATATCTGACATAGCTCATTGTAATGGTGTCATTTCCAAGCGCGGTAAGGACAAGGGCGTTTGCTAGAATGTTTTTAAATACTAGCCTACGGGTGCTGCAGATGTCCCTAAAAAGCCCACCCAATATTCACATAGCATAGCCAGAAGCCTGTATTACGATTTTGATACAGTCAACTGTCAGAGAAAGCTTAAAATATTCTTATTTTCTTGTCCTTGTCCTCTCACTCTTGATTTCTCCTCCACTCTATCTTCCCTCTCGCTGTCTCTCTCTGCCTTAATCCCTCTCTTACTGCCTCCCTCCAGTTCTAATTTTGCATTTTCCATCTGTTTTTCCTCCTTTCTGACTTCCAGCAGTTCTGTTTTTCCATTTTTTCTTTGTTTGTGTCACTCCTGTCACTCTCAGTCCTCAGTCATTGTTGTTCATTCCACTTTACTGTGTCTTGAGCTGTGTGTGATAATGTGATCATTGTAGATATAAAGCTAATGTCAGAGGCTGGATTTGGCTTTGCACACTTCAGCTGGACTGAGACATGATTTACAGACTTGATTTCAAAGTCTTGGCAATGGTATTATCCATTCTCTTGACCCATTACATGATGATCTCTCTGTGTGTGGCACAGAATGTCATGTCAGACCTTATTGTGACTGGCAGACATATGATCCAAATAGCATTATTTATCAGCATTTGTCTATGAAATGAAAGCATATTTGCACTACTGACTCAACTCCCAGTATATTTGAGGACTTTAAAGTCAAAGAAATATGAATTGCATCCTGCTTTGGTTGATATTTTTTGCAAAAAATAAGCCTCCAGTGCTCATTGTCTCAAATAATTGTATGTGTATAAAGGCTTCAAACACATCCACTCTACTAGGCAGATGCAGCTTCAGACAAGGAGCTGTGTGGGGCGCTGCGCATCAAGTTGGACAGGATGAAGGATGAGTGTGATAAGCTGGCAGCGCAGCTGAGCACAAAAGACGAGGCACATGCACTTCTCAACAGAAAGTACCAGCTACTCAAACAGGAACTGGGTGACAAAGTAAGCCCTGCCTCTTTTCCATGTTTTTCAAACATAGCGACTAATATCGAATGATGTGAATCTTCCAATAAATACAGAATATCTGTCGTCAATCAGTGACATGTTTGTCCTCTCAGCAGTCAGAAAGGTTGGTTGTTTTTTTTGTAAACATTTAATCATCACAATGATATCTCCTTGCTTGATCAGATATAACTGCAACAGGAAGCAAGAAAAACATATACAAACGATAGCTTACAAGGACATTGATTTCCATTGTCCCTTCCGAGATCTAGGATATCTGGAAAGGTTATGTGATCATCCAAACTTAAGAATGGTTTGAAAGGTTAAGTGGTGCCAAATCAGCACTATTTTTGAAAGGGGTTTTATCAATATGTCCTCAGGTGTTTTACAGCAGCAGATGAAGTATTGAACCCCTGTTCATCTCTCTGTCTGGCCCCTGATAAGTTGTATGGGGCTCTTTGGGGGGATCTATGTATAGATTTGAATTGGGGGAATGGAGAAAAAGGAGCTCTTATTAATGTAACATGGGTGGTTTATTATCCCGGGGACAGGATAATGATTCACGGTCCCTGGGCAGCACTGATCAGTTGGTTCCTGTGCCTCGGACATATCGATTCACTGTGTCCTGGTAGGGACCCTGAAACTATTGACAGTGCTGGCCAGAGAGGAAAACTTAACTAGGTCTGTAAGTGTGAGAGGAAACTGAATGGCTTTCTGATGCCCACGGTTGTTTGTCTGTTTAGTGCTTATGTATTATTGAGTAAAATGTAACTGCTACTGGAATTGATCCACCAAACCTGGGTCTCTCTACTCCCAGGATTTCTGTACTCATCTACAGAAAATCTGCTGTAGTGGTTGTCCTACTAAACATAACTAAAAACAGACAGTGATGGCTAATTTGAATCCACAATACCCCACTTGGCTCTCTCCCTTCCTCCACAGGTCAGGTCAGGTGAGCGGAGACGTGCTTCGGAGTCAGAGCTCATTAAGCTGGAGGAGAAGGTGTTGCGGATGGAAGCAGAGCAAGAGGCAGTCTTTACCTCCATGGGTGAGGAACTAGATGCAGCTTGTCGCAGCCTGGCTAGGAACGGTGAAGACAAACTACAGGTATTACATTTTATTGCATTGTATTTAATTCTATGTCATTTTGTTTTGTTTGTTGTGTGTGTTTAAAGTTAAAAATGTTCCAAAACGCACTCACAGACATGCAATGCTGATAAACCATCGGCTTATTAAGGAACACGCAAACAACCGCCTATTCACGCACCCTGCAACATGAGCATCTCATTAGATGAATATTGGTCCTTTATTGACTTGCCATTTAGCTCTGGTCGTCTAGTTGGTCCACCAACTCCTGAGAAAAGTAGTTGGGTATTTGTTTAGTTTACAGTCCCTTGTTCACAGCAGCTTTTTGTCAGGTCATCAGCCTCTTCGGCTGTCACAGTCCCTGCTGCTCCTCTCAAGTAGTACCAAATTTCTGTAGTACCTGATATAAGACATGCTATGAATGTAAATCATTTTACAGTTGCATCTATTCACTCACATTTTACCTGAAAATGACTTTCCACATGACTTGAGATGATCATGCTTCGTTCTGATGAATCCTGTTTTGCCGCTTGGTGGTATGGAGCTTTTTTCTCCTCCTGTCTTTATTTGTGGCGTTGTAATGGCAGAAAAAATACGTTTTCTGTTGCAATAGTTCTGTTAATAAAAAGTTAATTCAACTTTTCAACTATGGCAGATATACTTATTCAAGCACGGTATAATTTAGCAGAATTAGCGTTGAATTATCAGTCTGCACAGTTTTATTATTATTATTAAATTAATACTTCATAATGAACAGTACTCAGGGGGCTGGTAGTGGCAGGTTTAATAATATATAATGATAAGGTTATTAATATTGCAAAAACTATTAATAAAGATTAATAAATACACAGCCCCACCCTGGCATCAGGGAACAATAACCAAACATTAAAATAGAGTCAAAGAATGGTTTCCCACCTAATATATGTCCACATTTAAACAGTGTTGGGCAAGTTACTCAGAAATTGTAATATATTACTAGTTACTTATTACTCCTTAAAGTAATATTATTACTTATTCCTGGGTGATAAAAGTAACTAGTTACGTTACTATATTACTTTCCAGTGTTTCCCACAGATAGACAGCGGGCAGGTTTGTGCAGTGGTGTTCATGAGAGAGAGAGAGAGAAAGATGGAGCGAGTCAGGAGGTGCTGCAGGAATATATGCTCCTCAATACAGCTTCTCAATCAAAAATGATTTTAAATACGCCTAGTAAAAAAATTTGAAAATCAATACGTGGCGGTCAGTGTTGATAATTATCCAAATTATAGGCTAATTATGGGAAACACTGCTTTCACTACCACCCCCAAACAAAGCTGTCTCTTCCGACTTTTTAGCTAATATATTCATAACAGCCGCAAGAAGTGTGGTTTTTACAAGCATATAGCCTAGGCCTAATATAGCCTAGGTAAATCCCGACTTTTAAACAGCTGTTTTTCTGCACATGTAGCCTATTTATAAGAGCTGTATTCAATAGTTACAAAACGCTACGTTAAAGCCACTCTCTCCCGACGAGTCCAAGCATCAGTGGCAGCAGCTGCCGGAGTTTCTGTCTGTAAGTTTTACGTTGCTGTGCTGCTTCAGCAGATGCTTCAATAATTCAGATGTAGAAATCTTCGCGGTTGAAGGCTTTTTGTTGGGTTACACTAAACTACAATGTTCTTTGCATCAGACTGTGACACAATAATGGCAGCAGCTACTTACAGCTGTGCAAAGAACGCCTCTCTCCCTCGTTCTCCGTTCTTCCTTTAGTGTTTGGCTATCAGCGGACATGAACACCAAAGTCAGGTGCTGCTGACCTGTCGTTGATTCATGTCAATGATGGTGTGTTCAGTAATGAGTAACACAGTGTTACTTGCATCAGTAACTAGTAATAATAGTACTGTTTTAGAAAAGTAATTAGTTACACTACTTAGTTACTGGGAAAAGTAATATTACAGTAATATTATTACTGCCCAACACTGCATTTAAACACCATTTTACATTAATAAGGTGGACAGTGAAGTGTGAACCTGAGCACTGACCATCACAGCCAGCTGTTATTATAACACATACACAAATTACCACTCTTTAAAAGGTACGATAGGATTTTTTAACTTCAGCCAGATTAATAATCAACAGTGTCAGCCAATAAACCAATAAGCTCTAAGCACAACCAAAGCATAAAGTCAGCAAATGTGTGTGGGGTGGGGATGGGTATCATTAAGATATAACAGTATTACTACTCTTACCGATGCTGCTTATCAATACTTAGTTATTTTTTTTTAAGGCAAAAAAAAATAATTAAGAACAGGATTAACATTGCTTTATTATTTGAAATGTAAAAAACGAAATAAAAAATTATTTACTGTAAAAGAAATACAGTGATATAGAACAACACTTGATTGAATTTATGAACCACCCCTAGTAAAACAATCAGCTGGCTAATGGATACTTTTAATCATGAACCCTTAAGTAAGTTATCTCTTTGTGTGGGTTGTAGGCTGCTACCATAGAGGAGCAACAAGAGATGGACGAAGAGCTAGGCAGTTGAAAACTGCATTTCCCTGCCTGTACTGTATGTGATGCACTTTCGATAAATGTTTGGACAGATTGCTCGTGTTTCTGCGAGCAGGGTCTCGTGTGTGTGTGTGTGTGTGTGTGTGTGTGTGTGCTATAGCATGTGAGAGAGAGAGATTGCAAAGGCTCAGCGAGAGATCTCTCTTCTGGATTGGGAATAGTGCAAACGCCCATCCCTAGTGTGGGGGTGTGTGTATGGGACAATAGAGGGGGAGAATAAGGAAGATGGCGGATGCGACCATGTGGGTGACTCTTTACACAATGATCCAAAATGGCGGGACACACTCTGCTTGTCCCCGCCAAAATGGTGTGGATCACACCTGGAGCTCACCTGGAGTGGATCCTATTTGCTGCCACTAAATACAATGTTACTACTGTTTTATCACATGTTACCCGGCAGTGAAGTGCATCAGAAAAGTTTGATGGAAACAGCAAAATTTGAAAAACATCCTTAATTTCGCAAAAAAAAGTTTTTACGTTCGCTTGAGGTGGTTTTTGCCCTTGTCGAAAAAAAGTTAATGCACTAAATGGGAGATGGAAACACTTTTGTTGAATATGTTCTGATATAGCGCCATTGTTCTCATAATGCGAGGAGACATGGCATGACAATTGGATGGAACGAGCAGGGCAGGAGCAACACAGGTGACAGACATGAGACTAACAAGACACAGGCAGGCAGGGAGAGAGCAGAAGGGAGAACAGAGAGACAGCCAGGCAGAGGGATACTGGAGGGAACAGACATGACACAGGTTACTGAACACATAACAGATCAGAGGAATAAATATAAACTAATAAAGACACAAGCAGACAAATTACCAAGAACTACAACCAACAATGAAAAACAGACTGAAGCTGAGATTAAAGAGAACACAGAGCAGACATGGGTAAAACACAGAGATACACCGACCAAAAGTAAACACTAAGACATCAACCGAGACACAGAACGAGGAGCTAAGACACAGAGCTAATCCTAAGATACAAGACACATACTAAGTAAACTTAAAGATGCGGATGAATGAAATAATAAACAAGGCTACACAGAAGCTAAAGCAGAAAGATCAAAGTCATAATGACTTAACGGATCATAACCACATAACCAGACACACAGACAGTAACAGACCAGCCAGCACTAGAACACAGAGTAACTGGACACAAGAAATAACTGAAACTCAAAACACAGACTAACTATATAACAGATACTGGACACTAGAGGTGGGAATAACCAGAGGCCCCACGATACGATATTATCACGATACTTATGTCACGATACGATATTATTGCGATTTTAAACATATTGCAATTTATTGCAATATTTTATCTTTTTCCCAACTTCAGATTGTGTCCCCAAAGGAAAATTATTTTTCTAGTGGACTGAAAAAGCTATTTTATTAGTGCCAAAAAACAAACTTCTCATGTACAATTTATAAAATAAAATCGATACTTGACGTTTGTGTTATAATACGATATTTCCTTGCAAAATATCGCGATACTATGCTGTATCGATTTTTTCCCCCACCCCTACTGGACACCGGGCAATAGACAGGACAGAACCCAAAACTCAACATACTATAAGACAGATACTAACAAGACTACAAATAACATGACTGAGAACCAAAACAGAGCAGACACGCCCACAGTGTGACACCAGATGGGTTTTGCGTTACTTTATTAAAGGCTTCTGGCTTACATGCAGGCTGCTTTTTGTTTCCCATGAAGTGAGGTCCCAACAACACATGCTAGAGAACCACACACACCCAAGTCTGGTAGATGTTAGATTATATACATGACACAGTAAAGCCTATTATGTACAGTGAAGTTTCTAAACTACCTCTGACAAATTCTGATGTTTTTGTTGCCTTCTGGAACAACACACCCTTATACAATAATAAACACGTGGCACATCACGTACTCCCCCCTACACGCCTAAAACTAGTTTTCCTCTGCTGCTCCAGGATAATTAACTCAGCCAGCTCTTATCTGCTCATAGATTTCCCAATCTGGTCCAGCAGAGCTGCAGCCAGACATGCGAGCCAACGCCTCGCCTCATCTGTAATCTGTCATGTTGAAAAGAAGTCAAACTTGCTAGTGACTGGCCTAATGAGGGGAATCATTAACAGTTAAGGGGTGTATTAGGTTTCTGTTACCTCACGGTACCCTCCTTTCTTCTCTTTTAGAAGCAATAATGCAAGAAATTGTAAGTGTGGCGCTGCATTGAAAGTTAATGAAAACTTAAAATTGGTACTATGCATTTAAGAGATTGGGATTGGGGTCTTCTCGTTGTCTTCTCTCACTTGTGACCTACCTTCTGTCTTCTTCTTTTGGATTCAGTGAGTGGACACCATGTAACTGGAAAGTTCTGAATTCGGCCTGGGAAATTTGTCATTTTTGTTCTTTCTCCACAGTCATTCCTACCACTCTTAATTTTTAACTGTTGTAATCTCTATAAAAACACCTTGATGTGTCCTTTCCAGTCACTGATAGTCTTAACAACTCCGCCTTTTGCTTCTCTCTAAACTTTACCATCGCCACCTTTTTTTTTCACCAGTGGGAGGTGAAACAAACAAACTGTAACCAAAGAGACACAGTCACAGATGTGCTCGCATTCTGAAGGAAACATATAAACCATGCAGTCACACATTTAAATTAGCAGTGGCAGACACTTGGATTCCACGGCAGTGCTGCTGAGAAAATAGTGGCATTTCTTTCACTTCAACCCCACAGACAGCACTTTCAACTCCCAGCCTACTTGTTCAGTTTTTCAATAGTTTCAACCTCCTTTTTCTCTGCCACTGCGCAGAACTGCCTTTGATGGTTCGGGAAAGAGTATAGAAAGCGAGAGGCATAAAGGCATGTTTTATCCTCCCACATAGTCACACGCTCTGCCATGCGGTTGTACACTTCCCGAGACGGGGACCTCTGCACAGCAGTGCTCCATTGCCTTACTTTGAGCCGCCGTGACAACATCTTGGGAAATTCGTTAGGCTTAGATATGGTTTTGAGTGACAGCTTAAAAAAGTTGCAGTGACGATGCTGTTTGCCATGGCACAGGACAGAAAGGGTCCAAAAAAAAAATCCTGCTGCATGCTTTCCATGTCTGCTGAAGCGTAAACAACTTGCCACAAGGGTGTACTTGAAAAAACAGTTGTAGCTTTTTGTCGACTTTGTTAATGACAGTATGTAAGTTTGTACATGTTTGTTATATCTTCTGGCTTTTGTGTTTTTACCTATGTAGCAGTATGGGAGTTATGGTCTGTTGGCAGGCTGTCTCCCTATGAATGGAGTTGCACAAAACCCTTTGGGGAGGTTGGTCATGGGGCAAAGAAGCAATTATTGACTTCACAGGAGGATGTGGCTATAATCTAATAGGCATGTAACTTCAAACAGAGAATTTGGATAACAATGTCAGTTGGTCAGGTGATCCTATGCCATCTTACTTGGTGTTTAGTGCTAATTAGCAAGTGTTACCATGATAATAGGCAAAACTAAGATAAACAATATCTGCTAAACATCACCATGTCAGCATTATCTTTCTGAGCATGTTAGCATGTAGCTTGAAGCTGTGCCAAGGTACAACCTTACAGAGCGGCAAGTGGGGCTGAAGACTCATACCCTGCGCCTAGACTGATTTTAGCCATGTGTCAAAAAACTCACAGAGGGCTCCAGGGGGAAAAACATATGGTCATCTTTCTCATCCTGGCTCAACTCTTGCCATATGACGTAAAGCTGCAAAACCCTGCCTACTTTGTAACATGAGCAAGAGTCGATTTCACCTCGTGATAGTTGCAATGAAAGATTTTAAATAATAGAATAGAAGAAATACTTGCCGCCATGACAACTTTCTAGAGTTGTAAAAACCTTTGTCAGTATTACAAACTGCTGTGCAGTGTTTTAGCCTCTGATAAGCCTTCAAACTTACAGATATCTTACTCAAACTGGACTTACTGTAACATTGCTACCTAAGGCAATGCACCCACACCACCGCAGCCATCAGTAAACATAGGAAAGGAAAAATCCCCCATTATTGGCCAAATTGGAAAAAGCAGAAGGGCATGGGAGAGCTTTTTTTCTGTTTTTGATAAAACTGCACATTGGGATGTCCTGGAATGACTGAGACTGTTGCATGTTAGCCCCCTCTTTTAGTCTGTAGCTTAACTATCACTACAAGCTGACCTGTTACTCCAGTTCTTCTAAACCTTGGCTCAGTGGTTTAAGTGCAAACGTAATATCCTCTTAAAAAGTGGTTTGATTAAAACAGACACATCTAATATTCTATTTCGGGTACTGCACATGCGTTCATCTCCTCATGTGAAACAAGGTGGTAATGAAGCATACAAGGGGTTAGAGGTCGACCGATATGGTTTTTTTACCGATACCGATCTTTTGAAATCCGGGTCAGCCGATGGCCGATTAATGCTGCCGATTTATTTTGGCCGATATTTGGCCGATATTTGCTTGGTTTTTAACCTCTATTTGAAAGATAAAATGTAAAAGAAATGATAATTACTTAACATAGACAAACTTTCTCAACAAAAACATTTATTGAACAATGAACAATCTGCATTCTGCACTTATAAATTAAAAATGTATAATGTAAAAAAACATATATAAATAAATTGTATAAATGTAAAAAAAATATATTAAATAAACAAAACGGGTAAGAAGAAAATAAACTGTCAAATATACTTTTCAATGAAAAAATAAATAAAGTTTAAAG
>NC_060159.1:7353360-7357518 GCF_021292245.1 Micropterus dolomieu
TGTCATTCTAACCTCACGCTCTGACCTCACGTTCTAACCTGTCATTCTAACCTCACGCTCTGACCTCACGTTCTAACCTGTCATTCTAACCTCACGCTCTGACCTCACGTTCTGACCTCACGTTCAAACCTCGCGTTTTTATGACACGTTCTAACCTCACGCTCTAATCTCACGTTCAAACCTCGCGTTTTTACGACACGTTCTAACCTCACGCTCTAATCTCACGTTCAAACCTGTCATTCTAACCTCACGCTCTGACCTCACGTTCTGACCTCACGTTCTAACCTGTCATTCTAACCTCACACTCAGACCTCACGTTCTGACCTCACGTTCAAACCTCGCGTTTTTACGACACGTTCTAACCTCACGCTCTAATCTCACGTTCAAACCTCGTGTTTTTACGACACGTTCTAACCTGTCATTCTAACCTCACGCTCTAACCTCACGGTCTAATCTCATGGTCAAATCTCACGTTTAAACCTCGCATTTTTACGACACGTTCTAACCTCACGTTCTGACCTCACGTTCAAACCTCGCGTTCAAACCTCGCGTTTTTACGACACGTTCTAACCTGTCATTCTAACCTCACGCTCTAACCTCACGTTCTGACCTCACGTTCAAACCTCGCGTTTTTACGACACGTTCTAACCTCACGCTCAAACCTCGCGTTCAAACCTCGCGTTTTTACGACACGTTCTAACCTGTCATTCTAACCTCACGCTCTAACCTCACGTTCTGACCTCACGTTCAAACCTCGCGTTTTTACGACACGTTCTAACCTCACGCTCTAATCTCACGTTCTATCCTGTCATTCTAACCTCACGCTCTAACCTCACGTTCTGACCTCACGTTCAAACCTCGCGTTCAAACCTCGCGTTTTTACGACACGTTCTAACCTCACGCTCTAATCTCACGTTCAAACCTGTCATTCTAACCTCTTGTTCTGACCTCACGTTCTAACCTGTCATTCTAACCTCTTGTTCTGACCTCACGTTCAAACCTCGCGTTTTTACGACACTCTCTAACCTCACGCTCTAATCTCACGTTCAAACCTCGCGTTTTTACAACACGTTCTAACCTGTCATTCTAACCTCACGCTCTGACCTCACGTTCTAACCTGTCATTCTAACCTCACGCTCTGACCTCACGTTCTAACCTGTCGTTCAAACCTCGCGTTTTTCCGACACGTTCTAATCTCACGTTCAAACCTCGCGTTCTATCCTGTCATTCTAACCTCACGCTCTAACCTCACGTTCTGACATCACGTTCAAACCTCGCGTTCAAACCTCGCGTTTTTACGACACGTTCTAACCTCACGCTCTAATCTCACGTTCTGACCTCACGTTCTAACCTGTCATTCTAACCTCTTGTTCTGACCTCACGTTCTAACCTGTCATTCTAACCTCTTGTTCTGACCTCACGTTCAAACCTCGCGTTTTTACGACACTCTCTAACCTCACGCTCTAATCTCACGTTCAAACCTCGCGTTTTTACGACACGTTCTAACCTGTCATTCTAACCTCACGCTCTGACCTCACGTTCTAACCTGTCATTCTAACCTCACGCTCTGACCTCACGTTCTAACCTGTCGTTCAAACCTCGCGTTTTTACGACACGTTCTAATCTCACGTTCAAACCTCGCGTTTTTACGACACGTTCTAACCTGTCATTCTAACCTCGCGTTCTGACCTCACGTTCTAACCTGTCATTCTAACCTCACGCTCTAACCTCACGTTCTGACCTCACGTTCAAACCTCGCGTTTTTACGAACCACGTTCTAATCTCACGTTCAAACCTCGCGTTTTTACGACACGTTCTAACCTGTCATTCTAACCTCGCGTTCTGACCTCACGTTCTAACCTGTCATTCTAACCTCACGCTCTAACCTCACGTTCTGACCTCACGTTCAAACCTCGCGTTTTTACGACACTCTCTAACCTCACGCTCTAATCTCACGTTCAAACCTCGCGTTTTTACGACACGTTCTAACCTGTCATTCTAACCTCACGTTCTGACCTCACGTTCTAACCTGTCATTCTAACCTCACGCTCTAACCTCACGCTCTAATCTCACGTTCAAACCTTGCGTTTTTACGACACGTTCTAACCTGTCATTCTAACCTCTTGTTCTGACCTCACGTTCTAACCTGTCATTCTAACCTCACGCTCTAACCTCACGTTCTGACCTCACGTTCAAACCTCGCGTTTTTACGACACTCTCTAACCTCACGCTCTAATCTCACGTTCAAACCTCGCGTTTTTACGACACGTTCTAACCTGTCATTCTAACCTCACGTTCTGACCTCTCCTCTCCCCATGATGTGTTCTCTCCAGGGCATGGAGATAGTCCAGACGATGAACAGTGATCCTGGTCTCGCTGTGGGTACGTGTTTTTACTTAAGTCTTTATTAATTCAGGACCTAGCCGGGCTCCAGGTCTGACCGTAGACTCTCTCCCGCGTCTGCAGGCTACACGGCGTTTAACGGCGTCGACTTCGAGGGAACGTTTCACGTCAACACGGTTACTGACGACGACTACGCCGGCTTCATCTTCGGGTACCAGGACTCCTCGAGTTTCTACGTGGTGATGTGGAAACAGACGGAGCAGACGTACTGGCAGTCGCTGCCCTTCAGGGCCAACGCCCAGCCCGCCATGCAGCTCAAGGTTCTACTCTACTTTATTTATTCTACTGTTCAGGGCCAACGCCCTGTTTTTCTTGTTTGTCAGTGTTTACAGCTGGTGAGACAGAAGCGTCTCAGCTCTCTGCTGCCATCAGGTGGCTCTAATCAGTAATGCTGATTGGTTCATTGAGTCCTGCTCTGCAGCTGAAGGTTACCTGGTGTTTGAAGTTCTCTGTTGCACGTTTGATTCACCCAAACGTTCTCTTTGTACTAAACAGACTCTAGAAACGGCTGATGCAGTGAATAAATAAATCGACCCTCCTCTTCCGTCCCGCAGGCGGTGAAGTCTCGGACCGGACCCGGGGAGTTCCTGAGGAACGCTCTGTGGCACACCGGAGACACAGCTGGGGAGGCGAAGCTGCTCTGGAAGGATCCACGAAACGTCGGCTGGAAGGACAAAACCTCGTATCGCTGGCAGCTCAGCCACCGGCCGCAGGTGGGCTACATCAGGTAAGACCCGAAACCTCAGACCTCACAGCAGTACTGCAGTACACTGTAGTACACTGTAGTACACGCATGATGCAATACTCTGTAGTACAGATACTATAGTACCGATACTGCTGTACTGCAATATATTGCAATACAGATACAGTAGTACAGATTAGAGGTCGACCGATATGGTTTTTTTCACGCCGATGCCGATACCGATCTTTTGAAATCCGGGTCGGCCGATGGCCGATTAATGCTGCCGATTTATTTTGGCCGATATTTGCTTGGTTTTTAACCTCTATTTGAAAGATAAAATGTAAAAGAAATGATAATTACTTAACATAGACAAACTTTCTCAACAAAAACATTTATTGAACAATGAACAATCTGCATTCTGCACTTATAAATTAAAAATGTATAATGTAAAAAAACATATATAATTAAATTGTATAAATGTAAAAAAAAATATATTAAATAAACAAAACGGGTAAGAAGAAAATAAACTGTCAAATATACTTTTCAATGAACAAATAAATAAAGTTTAAAGTAAAGAATTGAATCCTTACCGTTAGCTCCTTAGGCACTGGATGAGGTCTGCTGCTGTATTCTGTAGTACAGATACAGTAGTACAGATACAGTAGTACAGATACTGCAGTACAAATACAGTAGTACAGATACTGCAGTACAGCAGTATATTGCAGTACAGATACAGTAGTACAGATACAGTAGTACAGATACTGCAGTACAGATACTGCAGTACAGATACAGTAGTACAGATACAGTAGTACAGATACAGTAGTACAGATACAGTAGTACAGATACTGCAGTACAGATACTGCAGTACAGATACTGCAGTACAGATACAGTAGTACAGATACAGTAGTACAGATACTGCAGTACAGATACAGTAGTACAGATACAGTAGTACAGATACAGTAGTACAGATACTGCAGTACAGATACAGTAGTACAGATACAGTAGTACAGATACTGCAGTACAGATACTGCAGTACAGATACTGCAGTACAGATACAGTAGTACAGATACAGT
>NC_060159.1:7357538-7382371 GCF_021292245.1 Micropterus dolomieu
ATGAACAATCTGCATTCTGCACTTATAAATTAAAAATGTATAATGTAAAAAAACATATATAAATAAATTGTATAAATGTAAAAAAAATATATTAAATAAACAAAACGGGTAAGAAGAAAATAAACTGTCAAATATACTTTTCAATGAAAAAATAAATAAAGTTTAAAGTAAAGGATTGAATCCTTACCGTTAGCTCCTGAGGCACTGGATGAGGTCTGCTGCTCACTCGGCTGGAAAATGACTCTAGCGGCAGCGCGCGTCAAACACGTGGTCCACGACAACACTAGGCTGCCCACAGATGCGCCTGCCTAATAATCGGCTTGATATACTTGGATATTGGCCGATGCCGATTATGTTAAAAAATGCCAAAAATCGGCCGATTAATCGTCCGACCGATTAATCGGTCGACCTCTACAAGGGGTTATTAACCTGTGCGAAAATTCCACATGTGGAGCTGGCACATGTCAGCAGTTGCATACTGTTGGTGGAGGTGACATCTAGTTATGTGTTTATTTGAGTGTCTTTTTGTCTTTAGAGTGTATTTTTTGTGTGTTAGAAATCATTAGAAGTTGGGAGACAGCCAATTTGTATTGCCGATGCTGACAAGCTTGTCTGGGAATGGTGGAACATACTCTCTGAGCTCATTTTATGACACACACACAACCTCTGTTTATAGGTATGTGTGCATGCACCAGTGTGTGTGTGTGTAGTGTCATAGGCTGTTTAACACACACGCACCAATTTAAGTTGGCCGTTCTTCACAAAAGTTAAGGATTTGACAGGAGGCCGTTCTTATTTGTATCCTGTTATTTGTCCATCCACATTTTTGATTACTATTTATTTCAGTTTTTTCCTTTTACATTCTGTAACTCCTATGATGTCGCTTCATATATTTTTGTGTCTATTTATACAACTTTCTGCACATCTATAAAATCCGAACAGCAAAATCTCTCTATGTGCACTCCTTTCTATTGTAGACTTTGTAGAAACAGTTTTTGTGTAATGCATGCTAACCAAGGCAGCAAAGCTCACATTTGCATTAATCTCTGTTCTGTTTTTAACAGGCGATCTCCCAGAAACCTGGATTAGTGAAAGACGTCCACCGCTGGCTAGCTGAGACAAAGGTATGATTATTACATGCAGCAGTGCTGCCTTCCTTACAGGGGATTTTTTTAAAACATCAGTTGTATAATTGAGAAAACACAAGATTAAGCATTTGACGCTGTTACCATGAACATCATGCTCATTCCTGGGCCTCAACTGTATAGAAGATTAATGAAAGACAATAGTATAAAATATATGTACTCAATGATTTGGTCCTTGAAGTATTGTACCATCCACATATGGTTATATTTTTGCTTATTTAAAACCAACATTTAGCATAGTATAACCTCTCAGAAAAAGTGGATTTGACGCCGGAAGAAACCACTTTCCACAGCTGAGCACTGATGTGTGGTAAGTGTCAGCTATGGTCATAATGAAACTCCAGTTCATGGATTTGTGACGGAATGTCTTTCCAAAATAATCATACAGTGAGCGTAAGGACGATTGTCAATTGCAACTACCCTTAGAAGTTCAGTCATAGTAAATTATTTCACTGTAATTCCTCGTAGCCAGCATCATGATTAACATGATGTTCTGCTTTAGTGAGCCTCTTATTTAACGTGTTGCCTTCATGCTATTATCTTCTTCTCTTTTGCATCAATAGTTGCCTACTGGCTTCTTTCTGCGACAAATCAGTTCCCATTTAGTATTGCAATGATGCACTGTACAAAAGAAACATGTAATGTAGTGGTGGTGATGCATGATACTGTGTTAAATTGTGTTTGCCCAATTCATAGTGTTTATCACCATAATCTATATCTCCTGTCAGAAAGACTTTCAGAGCATTGTGCATTTACAAGAAGAAAACACTAGAGAACAAGAGAGATAATTAGCTCCCTGGTAACCAGTTTTTATGTTAGTGAAATCGATGTATGATTTACTGGGTTATAGAGCACAGTTAGAATTCCCATTTAACCAATCATTTTACGTGGCTGTAACAACCCTTTGTATGAAACGTTGTAAATGTATTTACATCACCTGTTGCATTGACAGCGTGCTGCACACTACTTTAACAGGGTCCCTATATTCTCTGAGCTTTTATCACACAGGTTTTGGCTATACTCTTTTCTGAACTTGAGTTTGACACAATTGACAAATTCAGAACGCAAATAATGATATACTACTGTATATTTTGTGTTCAAAGTTATTTCAAGTGAATTGTAAACGTGTAGCTTTAACAATACTGAAACAAAAAGCCTTTTAAATCGAAGATGAATTAAAGGTGGATCAGTACACGTCTTTTTGTCAAATTCAGCAAGTAGCTCCTCACAGTCCGCTAGCTGTCCGTTCTGTGTGTGTGTGTCTTTGTACACATCCCTGGCTCTGTAAATAGGAAACTAACAAAGTGGCTCAGACCGAGCCACACAACAACAATTTGTGTCAGGTAACGATAAATGACTTGCCCACGAGCTCATTCAGCTTAATTTCTAGTTTGCCAAGACATGCTGCTGTTGTGTTACATTACTTGCTGTGTCGTTGTTCTCTCTATATCATGGTATTGGATTTCTCCAGAATCATATACTCCGCCGTTTAAGATGTAAATTTGACATTTATAAGAAAGGGTTTGGCTTTTTCCCCACACAATTTTCTTATATCAGATAGTTTTAGTGACTTGATTAAGTTCCTATGTGAGGTGTCCTTTGCATTGATTAGTGCCCGGACTTTTGAATCAGATTGGAGCACAGTACTGTTTGTATGGTTACATAAGGAAAACCATAAGAAATTTGTCTGAAATGCAGAGTATCAAGGTAGGAACTGAGGCCTCAGTCTTAAAACCCTATACGGGTGATTTCCTAATGCCCTGATCCCCTTATATTTTGAATAAAACCATTACTTGAAGAAACCACAAAGCCCATCCTATTTCACCCCTCTAAAAAAACAATTAGGCATTGATTTTGTGTTTAACCAACCAGACCAAGCTACGGTGGCTGTGTGAGGAGGTGAGGGAGTGCAACACAAGAGAACAGCGCCTAAGGAAGCAGCATCAACAGAGCAGGGATCAGTTGAAGGCCCTCCGGCAGAGCCGGGACTCTGAGCAGACGGCTCTCCTGCAGCGACTGGACCAACAGGAGAAGCTGCTACACTCCCTCAGCACTGAAAAGAGAGGTACACAAACAGTAATTAATCAGAAAAACACCTTCACGTTGATTTCACGCTTAGGAAGCAAGTGAGAGTGCAGTGTATGATTTGTGGGTATGGATGGGTGTGTGGTGCTTTTTCTTGCATAAACAGTGGTACTAATGCCATCAAAGCATGCCGGTGAGTCACGTACCCACGCTATATAAAATGTCACAACACGGCATCATGAGAAACTAATAAGGCTCTGTGTTCTTTATTAGGCAGCTAATATGTGATTTTTAAAAAAAGCATAGACAAAACAAGAAATCCTTCGGTTGTCCATGTCTGTTATGTTTCGATGGTGAAACGGTGTGAATATTTAACATGTTGTATTGTCTTTTATAGTGCTGTTGTAATTGTAAAAAGCTGTTGGACCAATAGTCCCTTTGATTGCTACACCCTAGTGAGACAGTGACTTCCTGTTATCTTCCTCTCTCATTTACATTTAATCACACTGTCATTAAAAGCAATAACTAATTCAATGCCTGCACATTACTGAAGCATTTTCATTACCGGGAGGTTTTTGTGTATTGTGTTGTAATGGATGCTTGTTGAAATGGCTGCCTGTGCCTGTATATCAGCTGCATTGTTTTTTTAGACCACACGGGCCTGTCAGTTTATGATTACAAATGTTTGAGAAAGCATCTTAATGTGTGCACACTTTGAGACTTCTATAGGAAATGGACCAGCTTTTTCCCGTCCCGAGTCCTATTTTCAACTGAATTTCTCCTAATGAGCTGTAACTGCCAGAGGAAGAACAACTTGTTTTTAGTGCTTCATCTGAACAATACAGGGAAATGGGCCTAATTTGTGTTCCATTAACAGAGAGAAAGAGAGTTAAAAGACACAGTCAGGCCATAGAGAGAGGGATAGTTAGACATGGACAGGAAGATTTAAGGCTTAAATACAGAGGCAATCAACTCTCTGTAATTTTACAGTTTTTGGCTAGGAGAGGTAGGATTGCACCATTCGGATAAGGCATCTGATGATCCAGCCTCATCTCCACCAATAAAGTTCACTCTGTCTTGGGACCCAATCAGCCACTGATAGACGAAGCCTTGTCTGTCTTCACTGCAGGCAGAAGCAC
Organism: Micropterus dolomieu; assembly: GCF_021292245.1. Classification (NCBI taxonomy): domain Eukaryota; kingdom Metazoa; phylum Chordata; class Actinopteri; order Centrarchiformes; family Centrarchidae; genus Micropterus; species Micropterus dolomieu. The sequence goes on from NC_060159.1 coordinate 7,361,848, forward strand.
TGATATAGTCTTTTTAGTAGCTAGACCTAAGAGTAATCTGTGTGTCTGTGTCAGAACAGCTACAAGATCTGGTTATTTGAATTGAAGGCAGGCAAATTAAGATTTTATCAACTTTTTGAATTAGACAGTGACACTGGAGTTGAATTTAACTCCCCTCCTAATCCTGGAAGAATGACTCATCCCAACCCGTTGCTGATTTTTAATTTTTTTTTTTTTTTAAATATGAAAATAGCGTTTTTCAATATAATGTTTTTGAATGTGTTGCCACCATTTTATTAAAACAGTTAGCACAAAGCTTATTCTGTGTGGCATAATGACACACAGAGAAAACTAATATTTTTGCATTTGCATAATAAAACACTATCGCTAAAAGAAATCAGTTATTCCTCAAAATGAACACGAATCACTAAGCAAACCACCAGTGATTGTGATTAAAAACAATTTGATGCAACAGCAAAAACAAGCAGTTTGTCTTTCATCCACCCGTTTGGGTAAAAATACTCCACAAGCAGCAAACAGAAAAATGTTGAATAAATCTAACATTGATGAGTAGTATTCATCACTTATGAAAACTGGGTTTTTTGACTGAGTCTGCGTTTCCATATCCCATTGATTGAAATTAGTAAAACTGTTCATTGTGGGATGTCCCAGTTAAGTTGTGCTGCCCTTGATTTCTGATGCAAGTTATTTAATAATGAATATTTGATTATACTAATTCAGGGCTTAACATACACATTTCCTACTCAGTACAACTGCAACAATTTAAATACAACATGCTTGATATTTAATTAGCTTCTTGCATGAAGAAAAAAAGACAAATCCTGGGGAGCGCTTTATTTTTCCTTGAATATCTAATAATTTCCTAGGACGATTCCAGGAAAGACTCGCAAATTATAGGTACAATAGAAACACCATTTAAGCTTGACCCAAAGTCTTTTTAGTCAGCGCACAACAGGTAGAGCACTCACTTTGTACTTGCATTAAGTGTTTGGCATCAACTGTTTAATTCATGCTTCAAAATTACTGGCTTATTCATCAGCAGCTTGACTACCAGCTAACTAGTACCTTCCAGTCATATTCACACAGGTGCACATCATGGCCATTATATCCTGACTCATCTCACTTTTACTCAGCTGAGTGTATAAGCAAACTACTCCTTATTTGCTCAGTTTTTGTATTGATTTTACTATTGATCAAATGTTTATGTGTTTAGTGAGACGGGATTGGCTCCCTCTTGTTGCTGCTTGGATTCTTTGAGAGCTCTCACACAGCAGGGTCTTCTCCGCCAAGCCCAACAAAGGCTCAGTTCCTTGACACATTTGTCTATAGGCAAGCAATTTGACAAATAAAGTTTATAATATTAATATTAATAATTTACAATAATAAATAAATGAGTGTAGATGTAAATGACTTCTAAACCAACTGAAACCACACTTTCAGAACCCTGTCTCTATTTTCCCAATAGTTACCACTAAGTACATAGTTATTTACTTGTTATTTTTAAAAAAGAAATTTATAGGAAGATATTGGGGAATAAAAGCCTAAAATAAAATATTATTAAATCCTTAGTTACAGCTTTCCTTTTATGGTTTTTATTATTTTAGCATTAGGTTAAATAAATAAATACGATGCTTCATTGCAGACATCAAATTTTGTAGACATCCCCCAACCCTAAAATAAAGTTAACAACTCCTGCTGTAGATGGAGAGGAAAGTCAACATTTGCTTTGATTGACTCCAGTGCCAATACTTTGACACTGGGTCAGGGAATCTAGTGTAATCTCAAATCATCAACTGCAACGTTTCTTTCAGAGCTGTTGGAGAAGAGTCGCAGGAAGGAGGAAGAAATGAGGAGCCTTCAGGTTAGCATTATATGTCCTTATTAATCCTTATCCATTTGTCTGTTCATTTGTGAACTTGTAAATCTGCACCCCAAATAGCAGATTTTAAATATCTAGCTGGCTTATTTCAACTAAGTTGCCAAAAAGAGACAGCTGGTATTATTTTCTGTTTATACACTACATTGCCTCCAAATTCTTTTTTGCATGTCTGTTGGGCTGTTTTAGTCATCTAAGTTGTGTGATGCAGTGCTACAAACATTAATACACAGCCGTGGGCCTGACAGACTCCTTTGCAGCCTTGCATGGACAAGTAGGTAATTACTGCAGACATAAGGCCTTGGAGCTTAAAAGCCACCAGAGGCCTTGTCTCTGTCTTTCAATACTGCAGCATCTACACTTGGCAGGCCACCAACTCACCTAATGTGGACTGGACTGGCCCCCAGCGCCTTGCCGGCCCTTTACTCACCATTAAACAGCGAAACACATACTCTCTCACACACACACACACACACTAAAATTTTTGTTAATCATTCATTCAGAAGTGTGTTTGTACCTCTGTGAACGTGGATACCGGGGTCCCATCTGTGGCGGCATGATGGCACCTGTCAGAGCTCGTGTGCAATTAATCAGCCCTCTCAGACCCAGCCGAGCTTTTAATTATGAAGGATGAGGAGAGAGAGATGTAGCGAGGAAAGACGGGTAGAGTGAGGGACATAGACGAGTAAGAATTTTATTTTATTTTTTAATTTAGGGGATGGGCTGAGGAAAAACAAGTACCCTATTTACAAACCATCAACACATTACAGACAGACAGGGAGAGGCAGCCGGTTGGGGGGAAGAGCAGGTGTGTGTTTGAGTGGCAGATAAGAGGCATAGCATCTCTTATGCATCGTTAGAGAGGGAACATCAGTCAGGAGATGGAGTGTGTGTGTGTGTGTGTGTGTGTGTGAGTGATAAGAAGCCCGTTGTGTGCTACATACTCTCCCTAGGCCCTGCATTTGCTTCCCCTGTTACCTATTTGTTTGAACACACTCTTCCTCTCCTCTGTCACTATTGTCCCAGACACACAGTAGGTTTCTCTCTCAGAATCTACAGTTTCGAGCAGTTACCTGGACTCATTTTGTTAGTTTAAACTTTAAATTGGTATTGGTTCTTACTATATTTTTATATGCATATGAAGTGATATTGCTGTGTGTTTGTTTGTCTTAACAGGATCGTGTCCTGGATCTGGAGATGGTAATGTTTGATTTCTTTAATCAAAGCAATGAATACAGTTAAAGAAAATGCATAGTGGTATAGTGTGTACTGTATATTTAGGTTTAGAAAAGTTATGAAGTGCCCTGCTGTCGTTAAATTAGAAGTCACTTGAAGCTCAACATGCTTTGATGCAGCTGTGTTGGCAGGTTCACCTAAGGCCATGTTTGTTTAGCAACCCATAGAGGCTAACACAAGGTTAGAAATGATTGCTTTAGTCAAGGCTCAGAGCTCTGTTAATCATCATAAGTCTTGCTGATGGGGTTAAGAACCGCGCTGTACTGACAATACAGTATTGACCTCATCGTCCAAACTGTTAACATTAACCACTAACATTCTTAATCAGCTATTAAATGTCAGCCTGACATTACTTTCACTACTGAAAGGTAATATTGACCCAAGCGCTTTTTACTCTCTTGAATAAAAAATGAGGTTGTCTTGTGCACGCTGTTCGTCCATCACAATTATGCAGCATGCTTGACCACTCCAGCCTTCAATTAGCTGTCGTGAAGAAGAAGAGGGAATACCTCAGACCACTATCAAGTAAAACAATTCCCGCTTAACGCACTAACACAGCGTCATAATGCATCGACCCATCCTCCTCTCAGCCCGGGTGGTGGGGATCAACCAGCGAGTCTTACTTGGATGTCAGTGTGCCATTCAGTGTAGCAATCAGCGTGACGCCTTGTAACAACCAGTTCTTTTGATGCTTAAATGCTCCATCTGAATGGGAACAGGAAAGCTATTGAAACATACAGTGGAGGGATGAATAGAATGGAGTGCAGCTAGAGTAGTTACATAATCAAAGATTGCATGTTAAAACAAAAGTCCTCAATTAGCGTTTGAATTGACCAGGCATAATGTCAGTTACCAAGTAGGCTTGACAGGGTGTCCGCGGGGTCTTAAAAAGTCTTAAAAGGTAATAACTAAATCAATGTTGCGAAAATTAAGGCCATTAAAAAGGTATTCAATTTTGAAGATATTTTTTTCAATGTGAAAATCCTGTTTGACCAAAAGTTTGTTTGCTAAAAGTTTAGGTGAACGTATTTATTTATAATGCATAGCCAAAAATACTAGACAGGCAGTGAGTAGCGACTGTGTGATTCCTTTCTGTAACGTTAGGCGCAGGGATCCACCGAGCGCCTATTTCACTCTTAAACGCTCCAAAAAATAGATCCGTGCGAACCGGAAAATGATTTACGAGTACAACCGACTGTAATCTCCCACCCCGCCAGACCCTCAATGTTACTCGTCCAAAACTAATTCAAAATAGTCGGAGTGGCGATCAGGAGTAACGGGATTCACCTAGTTGGCCGGTCGCTCTGTGGCCACTTGAACAGCCCCGATCCTGAAAAACAAGAGCGAGATCCGCCGCCAGTAGCTGAATCGGTAAGACAGAAGACAACAGGGAAAATCCAAGGAGCGTGTGTGTTTGGCTAACGTTTGGCTATTTAGCTAAATATCTGCCTTTTATTGAAACACACTTCTCATAAAGCCGATGCTCTTGTTAATGTCACTTTTTGTGAACAGATCAATCACAGCCTGGATGGAGCGAGATTTAAAAAAAAGTTTGATGTGCTGCAACAAACTTTATAAATGTCGAACTCAATGTTCTGCATAAATGGGTATGATTGTTGACCAGTTAGCAGCCTGCCCACCATCAAGGTTGGTAATCATGTAGCCTAACGTTAGAGCATTTTTCTTGCACAAAGTTAACGAATAAACAACATTTGAATTAATATTACACTAGTAGTAAGTTATATACTATTATATGAAATTATATTATATATAAATATCATAATGAATATATTAATATCAAACTTACAGTTTACTATTAAGTTAACAATGTACTTTTAACTTAATGTTATAATATTATACTAATACAGTAATTTAGACTAGTTCCTCCTCCAGGTTGTATCTGTACTACACTGCTTACACTACTTACGTTATTCGTCACTCAGTTTATTCTCTTCATCTTTGTTCCCTCCTGCCCTATTTGAATTTTGTTGTATTGATCAAGTGGTCGATGAAAGTTATCACACATATTATTGCAGGCAAGCTCACATTATCTAGTTTAAACCAACTAAAACACAAAATTACACTGTGTTTCACATGATTTGCTGTAATGTTGCGTACATAAACGTCATAACCTTTGTAAGACAGTTGCTTTTCACAGGAAATCTGACCAGTCCTTCACATAGAAAACAGTTGGCCTACACAGGCTGTTATAGGCAACTGGGAAAGCTGGTGAATGCCTCAGTTGTTAGGTGGCGTTACAACCTGATGACATATAGGCAATAAATATGTTCTAAATATATTTAAATTCCTTTTAAAAACTCAAAAATATCCCTTTTAAAGGTGTGTGGCTGATTTAATTGGTTACAGCTCAAAGTGGCGCGGCAGTCTTCAAATATGTTGAAAAAGTCTTGAAAAGGTCTTAAAAAAGTATTGAATTTTACTTCAGGATTCCTGTATATACCCTGCTTGAGTACAGCATTTTTAATTCATATTACAGCCCTTGTGAATATACCATTTTAAGAAAATGAGTTGTTATTTGAGGAGATGTATGTTAAAAGAATACTCCACTAAAAGTCTTTCTTTTGGGTCCATGTTGCTCACTCGTTCTCGCTACCTCTATGTGTTTTATCCGTCTGTCACACTGTCACCGTCCAATAAAAGGAAAAAATGCCAAAATAATAACATAAAAAAGCTATAAAATACTCACCCGTCTGTGAAGTGTATCTTACACCTGATGATGAGGATGCCAACTACAATAATATCCCACGGTGACCCAGGGTCACGACCAAAACAAATGCATCAAAACACTCATAGAGACTTCAACAACCACTTTTCCCACCATTAATTCAGAGCCTCAGTATATTCCAATTAATCTGCAATTCATTAGTAAACCGCTAAATATGCTACATATGGTGAAGTTTCAGAGCTAGGAGGAGTCAACAGCGTGACACGCACGTGTTGTATTGAAAGGTACAATGTGTAATTTGTGGCCACATGCTCCAAACAAATGGGAGGCAGCATCCCACCAGGCTGCTCTCTAAACGATTCTGCTCCTCTGCTCTTTTCATATCACATGCAACATAAGCGCTTATCTTTATATTAACATCATAAATTAAGCTTTTCGTGTTCCTGGATTAGCGGGCCATCGCTTCTTCTGCAACAGTGAAGTTAAAGGACCATCGCCTTGTGTGATGATCTGCGGGGATGGAGCTTCTCTCCTGCCTGTGTGTGTCTGCTCCTGTCTGTCAGTCTGTTTAGACACAACTCACAAATATGTGGAATAAGTATGTAACTGAAAAAACACAATAACAAACAGCAGTGATAGTAGTTCATTGAAATCCAAGAGAAAAGCAGTGAGAAGGTCAGAGAAATCAGAAGAAGAAATTAATAATTTATCAGAATCAGATCATTTATAGTAGATTATCAGTGTGTATTCTTGCCAGATCTCACACTGTACTTAACACCAGCTCACTCAGTCTGAATGGTCCAATGGGTTAACATGAGCACGGAATGGATGCAGGCAGTGCTTTGGGGCCCTTCCGCCGCCTGTGTGTCCCCGGACAGCGACGATTTCACACCCAGTCTGCCCAGTCATTGACAGGGAAGATCAAGTGGTGGCAGGAGCGAGCAAAGTAGAGGCCGCGGAGGAAAGGGAGTCCTGGGAACACAGGGGAGAGCAGCTCATGCAGCAGCATTGATTGACAAACCCTCGGGGCAGCTCTACATTGTCCTTTCATGTTGGACTGAGGGCAGACTGGACGCTACTGTTTCACTATCATATCATCACTACATTTCGAGGCACAAGCGGTATTACAACACAGCAAGGGCCGAGGCTAGCTAGTCAGAGCTATTACTTCCTCACAGTCTGTTGACCATGTTCTTTTTTACATTTTTTAAAATAAAATTCTGGCCATATCTGACACATTGTACCTTTTTAAATGTTGAATGTGGAGTCTTCTTATAAACAATTAAGTTATTATTACATTTAGTGTTTGGCACCAAAAGCACGTGCAAAAATTGCCTGGCCATGTTTTTCAGAAATGTTTATAATTGTGCATTATTAACATCCATGTTTCATGTCCACCGCCTTTGTTGGCTTATTACTACGTTTCTTAATGCGTTACGCTATTCTGTTGGTGTTGGTGACAACAGTGGCAGGAATGTGCATCCTTGAGCGCGATACAAACAAAACAGGGATTCACTTGTAAAAACATTGCTTTTTAGCATTACTAGTAGTAAATAAAATGTTGTGGCTCAATAAGGCACCTTTTAAAATGTTGAGTGTATGGAACATACAGAAAACACAACTTATAATTTTACCTTGAAATACTTCTCTACCCAAGAGAAATTCTCTACCCATCAAATTCTGTGAGATTTTTTGATATTACAATGTAGATTAAATGTCTGAGCATATAAAGTAATACATTTACAAATACACTTATTGGCTGATCTCTATACAGTCTTAATATAGATTTGTTTTACATATGTGTGAATGCTTATCATACAGTGAATGCATGTTATGTGCAGAGTCTAATATTTCACGTTCTGTTTTGTAATGTGGGAGGACATAAATAATACAAAACTGTGCTAACAGTATCAGCTGTGCACTCTTGTTATTTTGGGCACTACATCCCATTATCTCTGCAAATACAAAGGCATCAGTAGCCACCACTGAGCAGTTAAAGCCCACGGATAGCAGATCCAGCTGTGCAGCCATCATCAGTAATCATCGTTTCTGGTGACCCTTGACTGGCAACATCTCATTTCACTAAATGTGTGTTTCATCGATTATTCCTTCTTCACTTCTCCTTCGTTCATCTGTTCCTCTGTCTTAAGTGCTGAGAAATGAGGGAAAGGGAAATTGGGATTTTGCCCCAGTATTCATTCTCCATTTAGTATTTAATTGTGGCTTAAAATCCTAATTGTGGTAATAGTGCTTTCTGCATATTTTTATATTTTTTATATTTTAGTGCAAATGCAGATATTGATTTTTCAGTTAAGTCTCTTTACAAATAGTTACGTTTGTAGTGTTGTTTGAAGACAAACCTAGAAACTAATGTTGCAAATGAACTGATTTTGTGTGTGGTTTCCAGAGCACAAGAGTAGCCCTGGACCACTTGGAGTCAGTTCCAGAGAAACAATGTCTGATGGAGAACTTCAAAGATTTGGAGGTGGGTTCATTAAAGCCTTTTTTTTTTTTTAAATAAACCACAGTAGTTACGATGTTCTTAGATTAACCTCATTTTCTTTCCCTCAAATTACCAACCTTGGGTGCAGTAAAACATGAAAACATTAAGACCTGGGCTGCACTTAGCGATTATTTTTAAAATCAACTAATCTAACGATATATATTTTTTTATTAATAGATTAATCTAATAACAAATTTATTGATTTCTCTAAAGCTAATGTTTTGTATTACTCAATTAATATACCAATTAATTTATCCAAAATCTTTCAAAAAGAACAACCAATAATTTAATATTTTCACATATTTAAAGTTACATACAGCACGCAGATTCCTGATCAGAAAAATACTGGACCTCCAATTCAAAAGGATTTCTGTGACATAAATTAATTTTAACACTGTGTGCCAACAATTTCACTGAACTGGAGAGTCTATATTTTTACTTAAGTAATTGACTTGCAGCTTAAAATGGTTATGACATGAATTTATTTCATCACTGAGTAATATGCAGTCAGATAATCACTTCCAAATGTATTTTTTTTTTAGTGTTGGGCAAAGAAGATAATTGAAACCTTTTACAGACAGTCACAACTGTCTGTGATGTTAGTTTAAGCCATTTTGTCACTCATACAGAAAAGTAAACTGAAAATATAAAATGGCCGAAGATTAGATGACCCAAAGTGTACCATTGCATTGCCATAAACGCGGCACAGGACTTTTAACATGGGGGCAATGAAGTAAAGTTTAAATATCAATTTTAAGTGACTACTACTAACAGAAACAAGTGCCTTGTGCTTATAATCCTAATATATCATGCTTTTGTGGGGAGAAAAAGTAAACAAGAAACAGCAAGTAACACAGCAGTTGTGCTGCCGTCTTGACAAAGCGCTCAGGGATGATTTCACTTCCAAGTGTTCGTGCACAGCAGTTGTGCTGCTGTGATAAGCCATTTCCATTTTGTAGCGCTTAAAGAGCACCACATTGTTGGGTCACTGACTACAATACTTCCAAACTTTATATGGGTGTAGGTGAGGTCTTTTATCCGCAGCTTGTTCTCCGAGGGAATCTCTACCTGGTACAGCACTTCCGACGCGCATTATCCAAAGCAACGTATTTTCATTGCCCCAGCCCCTATTCAGACACTTTAAATAAAAACACCATGGAACAAGGAATAGCCTTGGCATTGGTCAGTGTTACAACCCTGTATTAGCTTTTTTTAACCACTGAATCAATGTTGTGCATTTATTTCAGTGTTTTTCTTGTACTATACGCAAGGCTAAAAACTATTGCTATTGCTCAGGCTTTTGTCCTTTTAGTCTGGTTAAGGACAGTTGTGTCTTTTGTCTGGTTGGTTATGAAACACAGCCTCCATTTTGTGCCTTCAGGAGTCGCAGAGGCAGAGGGAGATGGTAGAGCAGCGCTACAGCAAATACAGAGAGATCGTCTGGGATCTACAGCACCAGCTGGATGAGTCCAAACGCAGAATCCAGGAGTACAGAGTACGACACATACACAGACAATTGCAATTCTGTAAAATTTGCTTTATAATGCCTTATAAGAGCCTGTACTCCCAAACAACAACCCACACCTTTTCTATTTCAGTCAGTAATTGCAGTGCTTTGTTCAAACAGCAATCCGTTTGGATAAGGGTAGCCTGACTTTGAGAGCCATTTATGAGTCTAGCTCGCCCACACCAGTGCCAACGTGTGCGCCGCACCTAATTTGCAACTTGCATGAATAAATGAATAATTTCACATGCTGTTAATGCATCATAGATGGACAGAGTGGGAAAAGCTCAAGCAATGGCACAAAGGTACACTCAAACAAAACCTGAATTTTACCAGTCACTGTTAATTGCTACAGTCATCTCCTGTGCTGTAAAGCAGTCAAGGGAACCATCAAGGCATCACTGTTGACAGCTGATTGCCATCAGCAGTATGCAACCTCCCCTAAACAGCCATACAGTCACTTTTTAAATGATTTTAATCTGCCACATTACCCTGTTGGTTTGCCAGATGACTCCCATGTTGAACAGTAAGTGGTGATTGCATTAGTTTAATAGCTGCTGCCCACCTAGGGTTTGTTTAAGGGAAAATAATGGATAGAATGTCTTTATAAGACTTCAATCTTGATCAGAGGCAGCAACAACAACAAACAGCCTCTACACTGAATGCAATAGTCAACACGCTCTCAGCTTGAAACATCAGCTTCTAAAGCAGTATTGAGACAGGATTATTTTTGGGTCAGTGCCTGTCCTGTCGTTACAGGACATCTGTAATGTTAATGAGCTATACACACAGGAATAAAATGATTCTGTAATATGTGTCAAACCTCAAGGGAGAGCAGTGACTTGCAACAGAATCACAGAATATTAAGAGAAATCTGTTCAGGCTGGTACTTTTGCCCATGTGTTTACAGGCAAATAAATGTCTGTAAAAGAAGCTTTTATCACACTCGGGTGCACACAGTTCACAGAGGACCTCAAATCACTCACTTCCCAAAAAGAATGTTTTATCTTTCTGTAGAGCACTTCATGTCCAAACAAGCGTTTTGTGGAAAGCCAAATTTGGTCCACAACTGTCATTTTAGGTGCTTGAATTGGATTCTGTGTAGTCTGTGTTCTGTAAAGTGTAGTACTGCACAGAGCTGTTCACATTACGGTTGTACAGTTCATTTTTACATTGTGAAATTTAGACATACTAAGGACATGGCTAAAGGGATGTGGCTTTATTCTCAGTTGGTCTGTCACTAACACTGTGGACCAACAGATGCAATTTCTCACCAGTTATTAGATGCATTGTTATTGCATCTTGGCACAGACGTTTGTTCCATCTTTCACTGATGTTTGTTCATTCAGTTTGTTGAATCTTTGCATCATCACATCATGAGTTGTATTTCATCAGGCAACACAAGATGGCTTAGTGGTACTAATAAATGAGTGTAGTTTGCATACTGAATGAAGAAATTTACTATTCATGGTCATGTTTGGGTAGGCCTGTCACAATGATTACATGACCGCCTGATCATGATTATTTGAGCTAATTACAATAATTAGTTTCCATAATGAAGGAAATTTTAAGCCAATTGTAGAAATTTCACAATAAATAGAATGCATTTCTATCAGCTGGGTTGTTGACCTGAGCATGAGGCTCTGATGTCAGGAAGAAAACCTTGTCTGTCCTAACCTTACTCTTATTGGGCAGGTTCATTTGATTAATCTCATATGAGACCGTTTTTTCTTGCTTGCCGAAGTAAGATGATGATAGAGAGGTGCCAATAGCTGGTCTCTTTATTTATAACAGAGAATCTCCCCTAAGGTTTGACAGCTCTGGGAAAAGTTTGTTTGAAAATTTTTTACAAACAGTCCTTTGCTGCTTAATTTTAGTATGTTGCAGTCTGACCAAACAGCTGTAAAATCCACTACACCAGATTTATTTGACCAACGTATGAACATCGCCTATTTGTCGCATGAACTCTATATTGACAAAGGGGGAAAAAACACCTCAAGCGAGTGTGTAAACCCCTTTTTATATTGTGGAAGTTATGTTGAATTTTGTTGCTTCCATCCAGCTTTTCCAATTAGATAATTTGCATAGAAATGCTTGAATGGAAACATGGCTTCTTCCATTGTGTGTACCCCATTGCAAATTAACCACTGACAATAAAATCAAGCGTCCTTAAACATTAATTAACTGTTTTGAACCACTTTTTAACCAGAACAAGCTATTTAAAATAAATCTGTGCAGTAGAGCGAGAAGTTTATTGAAGCAGGCTTATATTAGATGCAGGCCTTTATTTCTAATTCCCTCTGATAAGTATATTTGCTCATATTTTAGCATGAAGCCTTCTTGTTTTCTGGTCTGCTTCTGTTTGCTCTGTTACGTTTCTGCAAGATTAACACTTCCTTTATCTGTTTCAAATTAAAAGCCCTCTAGCGTGTCAGTGGACAGAATCTCTTCATTTCCTAGCAAGGCTTTTATTGTGAAACATTTGCAAGATCGTGTTAAGAAAAATTAAGTGACTTGTACGGTTCCCATACGATACCTTCTGCCTTCTGAAATGCTTCTATTGCTATTTTGTGATAAGTTACTACAAAGCAGACTTTTGCTGGGACATATTTAAACATACCCACGCAGTGACTGAAATTACACAATGATTAAGATGAGTCAGAGATACTCTCATGTCTCTGAGCAATAGATAACTAAATAAAACTGTAAGGTTATATGATCAACAATTGATCAACAATAAACCTGAACCTCTTTCCAGCCAACGGTAATAATTAACGTGATGGCAACCACCGGGACGTAAATGATTCCGTTAATCGACTACAACAAGTTTGGAAAACGCTCATTCATCTTTTCATAACAAACGACAGTCGGAGTTAACCTCTCGTAGGTCGTAGCTGAGCAAGAAGCAAGCTAACGTTTGATGGCCAATGCTGAGCTAAACATGTTCACTCACCACAGGTTACTAACCTATTTGCGTTCAGCACTTCTTTGTTTGGGCCTTGTTGTATGAAGTTTTAAAGCCAATGTTTACGATGAATGGCACGGCAGCTCCCGTTGTTTGTTGTCCTCTCTCACGTGCGGCCGCGCAGCAGATACTACATGTTACGTAGGCAGGTTATAACGGAGGGACGGAATAACAGCAAGCTCATCAGTTTCCTAAAAAATAAACATTGCTCACGAGTCACACGCCTCGACTCCGAGTCGAGTCTGAAGTCACTGTGTGTGCGACTTAAGTCACACTCGAGTCTGAGTCTCTAACTCGAGTCCCCATCTCAGAGATGAGTAATCCAGAACAATAAAGAGTTGAAAATAGCATGGTTCTATTGGTAAATGTATGGAAATGTACATTATGCTTAGTTGGCATACAGTTTATAGAACAGACACCAGAAGTGTATCCACCCTTGTTTTTCATCTGGCCTGTATTTGGGACCTGCCTTTATTTGTTTTTGGCAACCACACCATTATTTGAGATTTTAGAAAATATTAGGCTTATACTATACTAGACTATTGAATAGTTTTCACAAATTTGCAATTATTTGTATGAAAATCTCAAACCAGTATTTCATGATTGTGAAAGCCCTCAGCGTGGGAGCCACTCATATGAGACAGCTGTCTATTTACTGTCAGCTGAGGCTCTAGTTTGCAGCGTAGATCCATACACTATATCCACAAAGGGCAATGATAAAACTCAGATTTACTCTGAATTACATCCAGTAACTACCAGATAAAGGTATGTGTACGTCAGTATCATTGAATTTATTTCCATTTCTGCTAGTGACGCCAGGTCACCAAACCCCAGCCTCTGACCCACGTCCAAACTGGATTGGTAGAAGTGTCAAGAAGGTGGGCTGACTTAAATGCATTGACCTCTAACGTAGGTTTGACCCACGTCACTGTGTCTGTCTGAATGGGGCCTACAGCCACGCTAGCAATGCTGTGATGTTATGAGCTAAATTAACACCAACATGGCAACATGCTCAAGTGACAATGCTAACATGTTGATGTTGAGCAGGTGTAATGTGTACCTTGTTCATCATCTTAGTTAACATTTGCTAATTAGGACTAACCACAAAGCACAGCTGAGGCAGATGGGAGTGTCAGCTTTGCAGGTATTTGGACATAAACCAAAGTATTGGATGCATTAAAATTTGAGAGAGATGGTGGTATTAGATGAGGTGCAGCAAGGAAAGTCAGAGGAACAACACAGTCATTTGGCTTCATCCTCTAAGAACCATAACTGTATAAAATGTCATCAATCCAACCAATAATTGTTGAGATGTTTCAGTCTTGACACGCCTAAACATAGTCTGAAGATTATATGTACTTATGTACGTTCATCGAGTCCGGCGATGTACTGCTGAACCTGATGAGCTGAAGTTGTCCACAATGTCCAAACCTTTTATTTGTGTGTGCGCTATTGCCACCCTCAGGCTATACCCACTATTGCTAAAGATCTAAAAATAATCAAGTATTTGTTTGCTTATACACACATATTTTGTGTTTATAAAGTGCATTCCAGCCTCGGAGTGCCGCTGGCGTGGCTGTAGACATAGTCTTGTCAGTTACCGTGTCCACTTGTCTTCCAGGAGGAGAAGCTGGACGCCACTTCCAGGAGCCTGAGACTGGCTGCTCTTTCTTCCTCCATTAAAGGCCCCAGCACATTCCTTAGCAGCTCGCTGAGATCTGACACACTGTGTGAGTATTTATATACTGAAGCTATAAAACCTGAGCTCTGACAGCTTCTGTTAGCTGGTTTGATGGTAGTCATACATTTTCAAATTATCTAGCAATGCAGAAAAAACATCAGTATTTTTAAATGTTTTTTACAGCAGCATTGACAAGACAGAATAATAATGAATTCACATTTTCTTTTATCTTAAACATTTTCCATATACCAATTCTATCTTATGTCAATTTCTTCTTATTTTTCCAGTCATGTGGGGGTAACTGGGAAATAAATATTGTAACTGCTGAATTCCACTGTACATCGTTATACAGCTAAATTTGTGATATTCATAATTATACATTATGAATGTCACCTTGGCTTAAAGCACTGTCATTTCTCCTTTCAGTATTTCACCATGGCAGCCAGAGCTCAAACTTTTCATCAATGCTGTGGAAGTGTCTGTCTGTATCACTGCCAGTGGCTCATAGCCAAAACCACTTGTAACACTTTCCTAAGCCGCTTACAGATATTTGGCACGGTGTGAGAGGAGCATACTTTCTGTGGCTTTGTGTCTATATTTCCTCCAAGAATTATGGTGGCCAAAACGCATCTATCATTATTTAAGACTAGTGTTAATATACATACAATACAATATTTACATGTATTCATGACTACATTGGCTGTAACATGTAGCGCTAACCATTTAGGTAGAACATGCAATGGAATAAATTCATTAACAGTTGAGGAGAATTTAGTTCTCAGTTCAAATTAGCTTTATTGGCATGAATGTGTAACAACAATATTGTCAAAGCATCATACATACTACATAAGAACAATCAACCTCATACATTTCATTAAACAAGTAATTAAAGTAGTAGTAGTAGTAGTACTCTCACATTTTGGGCTGTGACTGACAGGGAATATAATTGTTTTTCCCTCTTTCCTTCTGTCCTTTCTACCTCTGCCGCAGCTCCTCACAAACGCCTGACCAGTTCAGACCTGGATGACTCCACAGTCAACGGGGCCAAACCCCTCACAGATTAGCTCAACCTCAAGTGAACCTTTTTTATCTGTATCTCTGCAAACCCAAACACATGGTGCTTACAGCTGATTCTACCTGCCCGGTGCTCAACCAGAACAAAGAACAACTTGACTGTACTAGGAGGCCTTGCACTCAACACTAATCCTCCTCGACTACCTCATGCAGGCAATCACTGAAGGTGCTCGAGCAGAAGGGTGAGACTGAGATTTCACCTCAAACTTTGAAGCCTTTGAAGTGCTTCGAAGGATGGATATAAGTTTGGACACTGTAAAGGAGGATATACTGTAAAGTGTTTAAATGTTATTTATAGAACATAAATTGAATGTATTTAATGTATTTGAAAAGTTTAAACCAAAATATTTTCAGTTACATTTCATGCCAATGTTCAAATATTGTAACTGCAATGAAGCTGTTTTAAATATTTTTAACCTCAAGACCAATCCGTACTTTTATCATGCCAATGTGTTCGTGCTGCAATAATTCTGTATAACTCTACGCAAACGAAACACTGATGCCTTTAGAACTATATGCAGTTGTTGCTTTTTATCATACTGTGTTGTCTTCATCATGAAAATGTTATAAATTGATTGTTTGTTCCACATTTTAACACCTTTTAAATGTAGTGACCGATTTTCCTTATGGCTTTCTATATTTTGTTTCATCTTTTATATTTGTAAGAAGAAACACTAAGCACAAATAGATGTCTATTTTTTATGAAATACAAAGGAAGTATATGCACTATGAATAAATCCCCATGCAACTAAATGTCTGGTTTTATAAGCACACTTGATTCCACCCCCCCACCCCACTTTAGAGTGGTGTGTTTGCTTCACAGCAGAAGGTACTAATACTCCCACTGGTATATCTTTTCCTTTTTGCTAAAATCCTTAGTAGAGAACAACCTAAAGCCACGAGAGAGAAATGTCCTCTCTTTAATTTACTGCTGAACTTCAAAGACATAAACACAGTACTTGCTGTGTAAACATTTCTCAAAGTTGTATGTAATCTTGTTTGAGCTGCATGTTTTGAGACGTGCAGTACTTTGGGAAGGTACTGGAAGGTACACCACCTTATAGTTCAACGCTTCTAACAACAGCTAGATACCTTGCTAAAACAAACTTCAGTACATGTAATGTTAATCATCACTGTACTCTACTGCGTACTGCTGTAGCATCTGCCTTTTAAGTAGCTATAACATTTTAGGCAGGAAGCTGATGCTAACAAGGTTAGCTGGCGGATACTACTGAAAAGTTTTTACTGTACTTTGAGAGTATGAGAAAAGAGATTTTAAATCACACATCTATAAAATAGAATAAAGAATAAAAAGAAGCATGGGGTGGGTTACAGTACCCATACTACCATACTATTTAGGATGCCCTAATACATAGTATGGTAAATGTAGTATACAAAAAAATAGCAGGATGTCCAAGTACATCCGGTTGCATTTTGCAGTATGCAAGCAAGTTAGCTTCAGCTAAGTACGGTAGCTAGATGTAACAAACTCTGGACCAATCACTGCTCTGGACATGCGTGTACACAGCCATCTCATTAGCATATACGCATTAGGAAAATGTTGCCTGGGGAAAATAGGGAATAGATATGTTATTAAGTCTGTGCCATGACCAAAAACAAAAAAAAATGTTGAAAAATAAAATTAGCTGGTGAGAGATAAATAGAACTTATTTGTGGTTATGGAAAAAAAAAAGGTAAAAAGTTTTGTTTCTTTTTAAGTAGCCAAGTAAGTCAATTTTATTTATAAAGCCCAATATCATAAATCACAATTTGCCTCAAGGGGTTGCAGGTTTAACGAAAAGTATGAAACTTTATTTTATTTTTTTTTTTACAATACATTTTTAGTATATAAATGTTACTTTATTTTGTCAGTTTCAGGGCTCCATAGAAGAGTATCCACTGTCTTTTTATTATGATCTAGCAGTGGTGCTGTAGAGGTTGATTACTCTCCCAAAAAGTAAAACTAATTACACCACTAATAATTTCAGTGTTACTCACCGCAATCATGTTTTTCCTGATTAGCATGGTACTTTTAAATCTGAAACAAGACATACAAGTATGGATTTATGAAGCTAAACTTCCCTAAAGAAAAATGTTTCTAAGTACTTTTCCCCCTTAAAAAAATCAAAGCTTATGTGAGTTTTGGCATTTTTGAACACTTCATCCCTAATGTGTCTCATCCTCTGAAGAAACTGTACTGTTCTTACTTTAACATCATTTTCAAAAAGGAAAAAAGTATTTAGAAGAGGCAAAGTTTTTGTTAGACTTAACAACAAAGGCAAAGAAAAACTGTTCCACATAGTCCTGGCGATTACAGGTCCAGTCTGACAAAATGTGTCTGTGTTTTATCAAGCAGCATCCAGAGGAAAGCAAAGCTCAACCGGGCTTAGGGCAAAAAAATGAGCTGCGAAGCTATACTAAGCCTTCGCTCAACCCGTTTCTCCTTTTAAGTTCTGAGTACATTTGGAAAGCAGACGTCCAGAGAAAGTATTGAACAATTCTCAGAGCATATTCCAGCACAGATTGACTCTTTAAACATACTGTAGATTTACACTTATCCATTGACTTGTGTTAGCTGGTCCAGCTGGAGGTGTAACACTGAACACAGATATCCACCAGTCCAGAAAGTCCTACAGACACTTTGAGACTATAAAATTGAAAAATTAGGATTGTTTTGCTTTCTAACTATTTCACCGGTCAGACGAGAGCAGAGGGAGTTTCAGCAATAATATTTGTTCCCCATGAGGACTCAAACTTGTGTTCAGACTTAAATGTGAAGATAATGAGTAATCTCAGAGTTTTGCTTTTTCCCACCTCGTTCATCATAGTACTGATATTGTCACATTTGTCTAAATAAATCACATTTGGCACATTCTCACACAACCATGGCTCCCTAATGTGCTTCTTTATACTATAACTACATCCCTAGGAAAGTGTCTGCTTATCTGCGCTGTATTAGGTTGCAAAACACATGCAAACACAGATCAGTCCTGCTGCTCCCAGCAGACTAGTTTCCCCATTTACATTCTGCCCCGTCATTAGTCCAGCTTTACTCCACTTTGTCAGGTTGAGAGATGTTAATGAATAAATTCAGAGCTTTGCACTGGTTTGTGTTTATTTGTGTTTTCACGCAGAGGAAAATATAGCCCCTACGTTAAAAATAAAAGTTTGTAATTTACATTTGCACGTCCACGAGAAATGTAACACACCTCTGTCTGAGCTTGTCAGAATAAATTGCACCGTGACAGTAAAAGTTATTTAAAATGTGCCAGTGGTATTCAGATCTATTCAGACGGGCTCACAGAATGCTCATTTCCCTCTGTATGAATGCAGAATGACTGAGAAATCAGGTCATTAGCAGGGTGATGCATGTTCATAGCTGACAATCAGCACACACAGACGTGGGCCAAAACCCATTCAGACACATGCATTTTTTCCCAGCTCTCGAATACATGAATTGTTACACAGCTATTGTGAGGCAACCACAGGAGACTTGGAAGTATTGCCTACCTTCTGTTTAGTTCTGCCCACTGACGATCAGCTCAACTTTCCGCCTTTGCACCACTGGTGTCCCTCTCAGGTCTGACCCATGTGAACTTAAAGACTTACCATATAATAGTATGTAGTTAATAAAAGGGTCTGTTCCCCACAAAAACAAGGCCAATACAGATTTAATCTCTTTCAGTTTACCTAGCCATACATACAGTTTTGGTTGTACTATGCGTGTCCTAAATCAACATTTATTTCTGGGTTACTTTGGATTATCCGCAGAACAGACTGTTACTTTAATTCATAACACAAAGTCCACTTCCTTGGTGTTTCCGAGGCTTTTGGCCACACCTCATGGCCTTCCTCCGCTGTCATGGAGATTTACATTACATTTACTCATTTAGCTGACACTCTTATCCAAAGCACCTTACAATTGCTATATATGTCAGAGGTCACACAACTCTGGAGCAATTAGGGGTTAAGTGTCTTACTTATCAGATGGTGATGGTTTGGAGATGGTTTAATTGTTTTCTTACTTATATATAGAACTTTGGTCACATGATAATTGGTAGTTGTACATGGGGGGAGACTGAAACCCCTGTTTCTATTCAAGGATGGAATGTAAAATGCCTCCTTGATATTCACCAGCTATGCAATCACTCCTGGTCGATGACTTTGACTTTGGTCCCTTCGTCGATGCTGTGACCATCCACATGTCATCTAAGAAACTCCATCCAGTGAGGAAAGCCACAAAATTTGAAAACTTTGGAAACACCAAATAAATGAACCGTGTGTTTACCAAAGTGGGACATTGTTTCTGAAAAGACACACTACTGTTAAATTTCTTAAATATAATTTTTAACACTGTTAACCTCCATTATATTCTGGTTTTATATATATATACAGTGGGGGAAATAAGTATTTGACCCCTTGCTGATTTTGCAGGTTTGCCCACTTACAAAGAATGCAACAATCTACAATTTTAATCATATGTACATTCTAACAGTGAAAGACAGAATCCCAAAGAAAATTCCAGAAAATCACATCATATGAATTTATAAAAATTGATGACCATCTGATGAGGAAAAACAAGTACATGACCCCCTACCAAACAGCAAGTATTCTGGCTCCTACAAGCCAGTTAGTCTTTCTTTAAGACACAGCCCCAATCCCAACCAATTATCTACATCAAATACACCTGCCTCACCTCGTTACCTGTATAAAAGACACCTGTCAACACCCAAACAACCAGCATCCAACATCACCACCATGGGCAAGACCAAAGAGCTTTCTACGGACATCAGGGACAAGATTGTTGATCTGCACAAGGCTGGGATGGGCTACAAGAGAATCGGAAAGCAACTTGGAGAGAAAAGATCAACTGTCGGTGCAGTTATCAGGAAATGGAAGAAGCACCACACCACCGCCAACCTCCCTCGGTCTGGGCCTCCACACAAGATCTCGCCTCGTGGGGTGTCCCTGATCATGCGAACGGTGAGGAATCATCCCA
>NC_060159.1:7382471-7413641 GCF_021292245.1 Micropterus dolomieu
GTTCTGGAGTGGCCTAGCCAGTCTCCAGACCTGAATCCAATTGAAAATCTTTGGAGGGAGCTTAAAATTCGAGTTGCCAGGCGACAACCTCGGAACCTGAATGATTTGGAGGCTGTCTGCAGGGAGGAGTGGGCCAACATCCCTGCTGAAATGTGCACAAACCTTGTCACCAACTATAAAAACCGTTTGACATCTGTGCTGGCCAATAATGGCTTTTCTACAAAATATTAACATGCTGTTTGTCCAGGGGGTCAAATACTTGTTTTTCCTCATCAGATGGTTATCAATTTTTATAAATTCATATGATGTGATTTTCTGGAATTTTCTTTGGGATTCTGTCTTTCACTGTTAGAATGTACATATGATTAAAATTATAGATCGTTGCATTCTTTGTAAGTGGGCAAACCTGCAAAATCAGCAAGGGGTCAAATACTTATTTCCCCCACTGTATATATAAAAAATATATTCAAGGGTCCATGTGTAGTTGTCAGTGGCCTCTAGCAGTGAGGTTTCAGATTGCAACCACTACCTTTCCAAGCATGTGCTTGTGCTCGAACTAATGACTGAGCCAAAGCAGAGACCAACACACTGGTGACGGCATCACACAAAATGCTTGAATCTCAGATAAACTCCAACTGCAACGTTACAGTAATATTTTTATCAGCTTGACGGTGAACTAATCCATGCTCGGTGCATGACCACATTACATTAATTGCATTTAACCCACATGATATGTCTATAAGCGTGGTACACTATTTGTGTACCTTTCACCAGAGAGGCTTAGCAATGTCAAAGTAGGTAAATTTATTGGATAATATCGCACACGGTTTGTGAGCTAGATCAAATATTATAAATGAGATTGTTGCCACACTTTAATATAACAGACTATAGTAAGTAATGTTACTGTACTGAATGGGTCTCATTATAAAGAACCTACTTTTTGGAATTACACTGGAAGATAGTGTTTTGTATTAATTTCATGTATCATTGTAGTTTACCTTACTACGCCATTACAGTTTCCAGGCTAAACACAAAGCAACACTTTGACATATCGGTGGTACACAGGGTAGTAAGATGGATCGCTGATGAAAAATGAACAATACAACAATAGTATTTTGCAATGGATAACATTAGCTACTGCGTCGGCCAGCGAGCTAACGTTACCTAACTTGAGCCAACTAAAGCACAAACTTCACGTGATTCGCTGTAACGTTAGTTTACATGTCCAATAGGATGAAAGACAATTTTGGGTCGGTTTTTACAAATTGGGTCGGACTTTAGCACATAAAACGTTGTTGTGTTTTATCCTTAAGTGGAGTTTGTGTTTTTAGCGGACTCCCTTTCATTAGCTGCGGTGTTGTCGCTGAGTTCAGAATCAGTAGGGAAGAGACTTGGGAAAGCGCAGCCAATGGATTTCGTGAAGAAATCCATTGGCTGCGCGGCAATTTCTTCACAGAGGAAGCGGCGCACAGGGGGTTACAGGCCATTGAGAAAGCTGGCGAATGGTTCATTGTTATGTGAGGTTACAACCCATTCACAAATAGGCAATAAAAGAGTTCATTTCATTAAAAAACTGCATACATCCCCTTTAAAACATCTAGTTACTAGTTAACTACTTCTCTCTAAATGATCTGATAAAATCTGAACCCTAACACTCAGTGGAGGCCTAGAGATGCTGTGCTTATTAGATTCATATCTTAACATTTATTGTTGCTTCCCTGGTTTAAATTCAACAGTAATAAGGATCATTTCACTTTAGCCTATCTCATACCCACCTCCACAGGGAATTCAGATTACAGTGTTTTTCTTAAGGGCACTATGGCAGGATGTGGATTTTAGGATTTTAAATCCCTGTCACAGTGGAGAAGCTTTGGACTTTATGAAGTTGTTAAAACACCTGAGCCAGTACAGCCTGTCACACGGTGTCACACAGTGTACACATACTCACACAAACATATATATATATATATATATAAAACCCTTCCTCAGAAATACGATGATTGCTAAAGTTAAGGCTCATTGAATATTAGCCCACTAAAACGGCCATTAGTAAACACAGTAACCCCTCAGTGTTGCTTTTGCTTCTCACAGCCAATCAAACAGCGATGGGGTGTTTGCCACCGCTGCTTACTGCTGTTATAGTGCTGGCGTAAGCCCCTGCAGCCGCCACTGAGGCTGATTCCTATTAGAACAAACCTATTTGGCTTGCATTACAAACCCATTCAATCAGGCAGCCGTACTCTGCTTTTTCGTTTAAGCCCGGAGGCTGAGAGTGTATCCAGCCGCTGTCGTTCAATAAGTGAATGGGTTACTGCAGCTGAGTTTCCATATCAAACTCATTTTCTCCTGGGCTTAGAAAAAAACATGTTTTTTGTGCAACTGTTGTGCAACACTTTGTATTTATAACCCATTTTAAAATAAGATGAAGTGCTGAACGCTGTGTTTGCTCATTGAAAATGCAACAGTCAAGGATGAGTGGGGGTGATTTCCATGTTTGATGGCAGACAGGTGTGGAGGGCCAGCCTGCCAGTCGTGATGCCAGAATGACCTCTCCTGGCACTGCGAGCGGGAGGCTCATCACATCCTTTATGCCACGCTCGAGTGTCATCACTTGTGAGGACCTGCGCTAAATCACATGGAGCATCCCTGCAGTACTTCACAGCAACCAGTGATTGTTACGACTCAGTTGTGAATTGACTTAAGCGACGTGGCTGTAACAGATTCAGTGTCATTAATTTATTACTTATCACTCACTGCATCACATGAATATGTGATTAGCCTGTATGGAGGTGGATACTGACTCACGCAGTGGTCTACATTTCTCTTTCTCTGTGTACATTTCTAACTAGCTTATTTACTTGTATTTCATACTGCACTGAATTTGAAACAGGTGTGGATAAAATTTTGCAACTGATATCGGTGAGCAACTAGAACAAGCAAGAATAAAACTTGGCTAACTTGGACAGATTTGAACATCTGTGGGGGAATTATGGTAAAACTGGTATGGTGAAGGTTAATCTGTGAATATGAGACATTAATGTTCATATGGAAGAAAACTAATGTGAGAAGGAAGGAGTCTGAAAGGGAATAGTCCCCAAGAGTCACGTCATGGTCCATAATTCCTAGCTATACCTCAGCTAAGTTGAAAGTTAGCTTATAATGCAAATGTTAAGAGGAATTTTCTGAATCACTAAATTAAAACACGTTGCTCCACACAAACTATTCTTGTCAGTAGAAATTAGATTTGACTTAATATGTACACCTACTAGCTGCCTGGTTGAACTTTTGTGTAGCTAACTGAATTAACTGACAAAACTAACATTAGCTTGCTAATACAACCCCTTTGGATTGATTGATTGGACCACATCTTACCAGACACTTTACAGCTTTTTAAAGAACAATTTCAACTTTTAAATAACATTTCATAACACACCATAAAATTGCAAAATGTTGTAAATGACCAAATAATTTCAGCTAGGTTAGCATAATCATCATTTTAAACTTATTGCTTCTCACTCTGAAACACACGTTTCTCCAAGTATGCATTTATAAATAAACCAAAGCAATACCTATATCTTCAAAGGACTGCCAGGTTAGTTTAATATATGTTTTGGCCCCTAAAACTATATTCTTAGAAGTTATGCTGCAGCTTGTGATGCTACGGTGATTTTCTGTCTAGTTGTTTTTCATACAGATACAAATGTTAGCTATAACTCAATCAAACATTATAAATTCTTTACTAGCTAAGACATTTAAGTTTTACTGGTGCAACGCAATTTAGTGTATCACTACTCTGGTTAGAGATTAGCTGGTAGTTACTAAGAACTTAGGAAGCACAAACTTATTAATAAATTTATGAAATGCTGGTGCAGCTGAGTCCTGGTGTAGTTTATTTGTGTTTCTGTAAAAATCCTATTTCACCTGCCAGGACCAAGCTGAGAGCCACCCAAATAAACCAGATGGATGTTTTAAAGTTTTATATAACCAGGCCATGTAATTAAAAACAGATTATCATTTGCTATAACTGGCTGGCAAGAGGCAAAACGCCTCATGTGGAATTCAGTATTGAATTTTGGAGTGTGTTATCAGGAGGGGAGTCACCTTTACTAGCAACATTGATCTTTTGCCGCAGTTTAAAAAGTTTTCACTCTTGATGAAAATGTCTCAGTTATCGCTGGAATTTTCTATTTTTGATCTCTATCAATCAATGCATCCAAACCGTCTCAGGTTGAGTTTTTATGAATTCATCACAGCACATCTGATTGCAGAAGAGAAGCATACAGAACCCCTGTTAGACACCCTAAACAATTATCTGTCACCATCACTTATGATCACATCATATTTTACCACTGGTTTTGCCGCAGTCACCTTCACTGCAGCTGAAACGGTATGAAGTTCATTCGCCTCTTTTGCTTTCCAGATCCCAACTCACTTTCCATCTGGTCTGAACAGGCAGGGCTGGGGTCTGTCTGTAGGGCAGTGCATGGGCCCCGGGGAGTGGAGCTGCCACTGAGATACTTATTGCTTCAATGGGATTCTCACTAGATCCAATCACACTGTCAAGCTTGGATAGTGGGCCTGTCTCCCTAGGTAGTGGATACAGCACACACACCCTCACACGCACAGAGTTTTGAACATCACTTACCAACACCTACAGATGGAGATGAAGACATGCGGAATTATGTGAAACCACGTACTCATGCTCCCTCCACCGGCATCATACACATCCTCACAAGCCTGTTGATGCTCTTGACTGCAGAGAAAGAGTGAAGCAGCGTTTTGGTGTGCAGCTCAGGCTGTCTGCTCTCTTCATCTCCTCTGCAGCCCAGTCTCATCTGGGGAAACTAACCTAGATGAATCTTCCAAATTTAGTTCCACATCAGTGATAATCCATTCAAAGTTATGTTAATATTACTCTAATTTCAGTCAAATTAAAATGAATTGTTCAAAAATAATACTAGAGTTTTATGTTTGTGGAGGTTTTCTACAAAAACAAGACTTTTACCACACATACACATGCATTATGTATGCATGGAAATAAATACATGGTACATGGTACAAATTAAATACCCCCAAGTCTAAAAATCTTGAGTTGCCAGACCTGGTCTCTAGATGGCACTGTGTCCACTAGGCGAGAAAGCAGCTTTGTTGTTTATCATGCTGCTGTGACAGCCTGTAAAAGCTTTTGTCAGTGTAACTGAAGATTTAGAGTCCAGATTAGCGCATTCATATCTTGGCAGTTAATTAGGTCTGGGGAGCTAACTGAAAGCTTTGGCTGCTGAGTGATGGAGCGGAAGAATAAGAGGAGGTGTGCTCCTCACAGGGAGACACAAAAGTGAATTAAGTGCACATATATACACCTGACTATTCTGCTAATGTATCACCGTGTGCACCCACTGAGACATATGAATGTGAATGCCTAAGTGTGCAACCACAGAGCCATTTTTTTCTGTGTGTGTGGCTTGTTTGAGGTGCGCGCCTACACACACAGACAGAGACACATGCTTCTGTTTGAGGTTTGCACATGTGTGTATGTGTGTGACCTTCACAATGCCATAGTTAAGGTCAGCAGGCTCATATTTTACCTGTCAGCACAGATCACCGTCGCCTTCACAGCTGCTTTTGCTTCAGTCCATGGGGTATACAGCATCTCTCCTGAATCTTTACTGGGAGAGAAAAAAGCTGCATGTCTACAATCTATACAGGGGAGCCATAAAATGCTACAACTGCAGATGCTCCCAGTGCTCAAGGTGTTTTACAGCATACTGCCTCACTGTAGGAAGCAACAAAAACAGCAGAGTTGATGTATCGCTCTTACAAAGCAGCTGTTTATTTGAAAGGAAAAACATGCCATAAAGCATTTAAGTGAAATTAACCAGTTCATTAGTTGAAGTAAAATTTCATGACAGGTCAAATGTCAGCCTTTAAATGCATGAAGGGGAGCTGAGCTGCTCCCTTGTTGGCGTTCCAGAGACCCTGTACAGGGCGAAGGCAGAGCTAATGCAGTCAAACATACACAGAAATCCATTTGGAAAAGCCATTAGCAAAATGTAAATTGTTTTTCTGTCAATTAAGATATGAATTATCCAGCCGACATCAGCGGGATTGATGTAATCTACTTCTACTAATTTGACTAAAAGGAAAAGTAGTTGCTACACATAAAATCCAATCAATAAACTTTGTCAGCCAACAATTGTGTAAGCAAATGGGTTGTGAATATCAAATGGATAGGTTTCCTCTGCTGGCACCATGCTGGTGTAAATCTGAAAGTGACTAATGGTTGTGAAAACAGCAATACCTCACTGCTTCAGGGTTGGTGCTACTAGGCTTTAGAGGAGCTAAACGTCAACATGTTTTCTTTTTATATGGGGACTTAAATTCATTATGATCATAATATTAATTGCTAATATATGTTTTTTATTTGTTACCGGGGGAAATATTTGGCTGAAATATAATTCTTTTTATGCATTTTTTGTTTCTTTCTGTGGTGATTTATGCTGCAATTACTTTCCCTGGTGCTTGTTTTTGTTTCCGTGTTCTCTTGATGTTGTTGTCATGTTAAGTGCCTCATAGAATTTGTCTTTTATTTTAATCTCTGCCCTCTGCACCGTGGAGAAGGCCATTTGGTTTTTACCAGGATTTCATACAGAATATTTTCCTTTATAAAAATATGCAGTGGATTCTCAGTCGCATTTGTGAATTTAGAGATTTTTTGGTTGTTGTCTGCTGTCTTACCAGCTTCCTTTATTTATGTCCAATTGCAAAATTAGACTGAGATTCGTATTCCAGCGTAATGTTGTGAATGAAGTTCATTGCCTCTGACAGATGCTTCTGATCCCAAATCAGCTCTGACAGTTGAGATAAAAGTAGAGTTTTAGTTCTATAACTGGTGCACAGTACGCTGCAGCTTGAGGCTCAATTTACAAAAGACCAGATACATATTGAGTGATTTCAAAAAGGGCAGTCGGCTTGAACTGATCAGGGATGACAAACAGCTTCACATTCCTTAGAACTGTAAAATATCTTAACTAAAAGAAAATATTTTACCCTACAAAGTCAGAACACAGCAAGTATTTAATTGGTGACGACCTAAAACTGGCTTCTTCACATTTGTTATAGGCTAAAAAATACAGTGCCATAAAGATGTATAATTCCTGTAAAAACAGCGCATTAAATTTACAGTATCAACAACAAAACAGAGCTAAACACCAAACCAAACCGCAGTAAGAGCACTCTGCCACAGAAAGAGAGCAAACTACACAGCTAAAGCAAGAATGCTACATCAAGTGAAAGCTAGCTGCTGAGCTTACTACATCTAGCCTCAGCTAAAGCTAAACTTAATCAAGAATATCTGTAATATCTGATGAACTGACGTCTTGGCTAAATACCTGTTAGCTTAATGGTACCTAGCAAGGAAAATCTCAGCAGGTGGGGGCAACAGAAACAAAAAAAGATCAAGTTTAGGAACTAAATGCTCCATTATTTTCACAAGATGGTCACAAATGATTAGTCTGCCATTTGGTGCAAGGGTAGAGAGGGTTATTGTTTTTTTTCTGAATAACTGCTTTCTCTGTGGCTGAAAACAGCACTGATGAGTGTGAACCAGAATAATGAGCTAAAAGATGATGAAAATTCTGTAGAGTGTTAATCAAGTAATTATATGAGAATGTGTTCATTTCAAAAATTTGACTATGTATATATATATTGTGTTTGGTACAGACACACACACACACACACACACACACACACACACACACACACACAAACACACACAAACACACACACACTTCTGTAGTTACTGCTCTCTCAGCTTGGCTCTCTGCTTTGGGCAATATATTGCAGTCAGATGAAGTGTGGATTGAATGTCATTGCTTGCTACAATGAATGTTGTTTTCTTACACATGAACTTTTTATTGTGTTAACTTATGTAGAACAAATGTCCACACATTTTTTGGTGAAGAAAAAAAAAGAATCTTCAAATGTGGGTCTGCATCAGAATGTAAAAAACAGTCCCTTAGTGAATGAAATCCCTCCTGGTCTCCTTGTTACTGTTGCCTGTGGCAGGATGAATGAGTTAATATGTAGTCATTGTGCAAGCTGGATATACTCACACACGCTGCTCTGATATCCTACATCAATGGGCTATTGCAAGTTAATGACCAGCTCTGTGAAGGCCCATTTGCACGAAATATGGACGGTGTAAAAACGAGCTGGGAAAGCAGGTGCTGCTGCCATTGAGTAGCTCATAACCTGGCCATATGGTTGTGGAGAATCTCATTTGGCTGTGCACTCTCACAAAGGCCTGACTCTAAAGAAACCCAAAGCCGTTCCTCTGCTGTTGTGATGACTCTGGACCCTATAATAACCGTTTTCTCTACGTGTCCCTTTTTCTCTTGTTGCATCAATGAACAGTGTATGAATTTGCATAATCATCTATAGGTAAATGCAGTGTTGAGCTGCTCTGCTCTGGACTTCATTTGAATGGAAATGATACCACTTTTTGGTATAAAAGGAAATCATTGAAGTGACAGCAAAATGGATGAGAAACTGGGGTTCAGTGAATAGTCTTCGGCATAGATGGTATCTTTCTCCATCTCCTCGCTGTGCCTTCTCCTGCCTTTACACCACAACATGGATGAGTGAGACAGCCACCCGCAGTCTAACATCCAAAAAGTTTGGGAACAACATTTTTTTATTTCTGGGAATTGTTTGGAGTCAAAGGAGCAAAGACAATAATAATTAACTGGTTGAAAAAGCCAAGTACCAACACAAAAAATCAAAGTGAACATACACACCGACTGATTTTGCATGAAAATGAACAAGAACAAAAAACTTTAGCAATAAATAACATAAAAAAACAACATATTGCCAGAAGAGAATGTCATAAAAATGAGACATGAAATTAAGCTACACAGTAACAGAAAAAAAAACATATGCAAAAAGATGAGTTGAGCAGACAACAACATTGACGTCAGAGTTTTTAAAAAAGTAAGAAAAAAAAACACCTGTAAGTCTGTAAGGTGCTAGCAATAGATCTCCAAATCCATAATCTGTCTTTATTCTCTTGTTCTGTTTTTTAAATTTCCAATAAAAAAATAAATAACATGATGAAAGTAATTTCTGAATAAAGAGGAGTCCCTAATACAAGATGTTATTCTATTTGATTGACAGCTTCCCATGGTCAAATATTCATGCGACTGAAGAGAAACACCATCCAGAGAGACTAGACGTCTAATCTAACATTTTCTCCCCACCTAAACAAATGTTCCTGTGCACATCATTTTTTATCCCCAGGCGTTCCTGGAAAAAGAATATAAATCTTTTTTTCCCATGTTGCTACAGCAGTAAAATCAAATCAAATGGTCTGTCTATACAAGAAGAGGTTCAAAATCAACAGAACTTGAATTTTCTGTACAATATTGACCTGCAAAGCACAACGGCTATGATGTAATAAAATATGTAAACATATTTGCTGTTTTTGACAGAGTCCTCTGTGACAACAGATATAATCACACTTGTTCACACTGGAGTTAGCC
Source organism: Micropterus dolomieu (assembly GCF_021292245.1). Taxonomy (NCBI): domain Eukaryota; kingdom Metazoa; phylum Chordata; class Actinopteri; order Centrarchiformes; family Centrarchidae; genus Micropterus; species Micropterus dolomieu. Next base: position 7,392,008 of record NC_060159.1, read on the forward strand.
TGGATTTTTTTTCTTTTTTAAGATTGCAACAATTAAATCTCCGCCAGACACAAATTATGGTAATTTGTTTTTCACACAGCATTTGGGGAAATGGAATGAAAACTGGATCAAAAAAAGAAAAATGCTATCAGAGATTTAAAATTCAGAGAAATAACAATGTATTGTGCATTTTGCCTGGTGGATCCACTCTTGCACGCTTGAACACCATCTAGAATGTGGATACCATGCATAGCAGCCCAATCCTTAGCTGAGACGTGAGGGAGGGAGAGAGAAATATTGAGATACATTACTGTATCACATCCTGCTGAGTGGTCACTGAGCACTAGTCAACCCTGACTGGACATCATCCTTCAAAAAAAGATCTAAATTCAATAAATAAATAAATAACCTACTGAATGAATAAATAAAAAACAATAATAGAAATAAAAAGACTGCTTTACATATACTTTAGCTCATATTGCATCCATGAAAGCTACATTTAATGAAAGCGTTTGTAATGTGAAATCATGTTTTGACTTCCAACTTTCCCCGACAATCATAGTTTCTTGAGGTCCCTCACTTACACAGATGCCAGCACCACGTCACATACACCTCACATGCATGCTCAGAATGGCCGAAATGACAGTGATCGTATTTTACAGGGTTACAATGGACAAGGTCATTAGAACTCTAAGGATCACACATCTCTTGACAGTCACTTGGGGTCGTGTGGATGTTACAGTGATGTTATTCACACTGCCTCCAGCAGGGACTTCTTAAAAAGATCCACGCTGAGTCCCGGTGAAGTTGTACTGCATTGTCTCACTGTAATGCTTACAATAGTAAGTGTGCTTCCATAAGCCAAAGTTCTTTTGTAAATGTTTCAGTGACTCAGTAAATCTTGAGTTCTCAAGAGATTTTATCCTTTTTAAATCACAGTTGCCAATATGGTACTGTCAAAATGTTTATAACTTTGTTCCAAACTGTTTATTTTTGTATGTGTTGGGAAATGACTTCTGATTTCTATACATAATATTCCTTGTCCTTGTCTTTCGGTCTCTTGCTACTGGCACTGCCTTTGGCGCTGCCGCTGGGTGTTTTATCCTTCACCACAGCGCCATTGGTTTGCGCCGAGTTGCTGATGTAGTTACGCGTCTCGTCCACCTGGTAGGAACCCTCGTCCCTGTTCCTGTACTTGTACATGGCGTAGAGGAGGATGAGAATGCAGAGGGCGGCGGCTGAGACAATGCCCACCACCATGCCCGTGGTACTGCTGGATTCCCGGATCACCTCTGAGGCCCCAGGGGGCACCCGCCGCACCACACCGGGAACTGTGGGCAAGGCAGCTGGCACTGTGCGCAGCATGGGCGAGGTGATGAAGGGGCCCCGTGGCTTGGTGCCGTCCAGATCAAAGGACGTGGGCAAGGGCAGCAGGACAATGTCCGGCTGCGGGGGTTTTACCTCGCGGTTGTTCATTTTCCCGGCGGGCAGCTTGGGTGGCGTGTCTGAGGGGACCGCCGCCGGCGGCGTGCCCCGGGGGTCAGGCAGAGGCGAGGTGGGTGTAGTCCTACCTGCCTCAGAGGCTTTGCTAGGCCTCAAGTCCTTGGCCTCCCACTTGGGCGCGAGGGCTTTGTAGCCGCCTTCATAAGCCGATGTGGTCAAGATCTTATCTGTTACCAGGGAGAAGGTGGTGTAAAAATCTTCATCGTCAGTCGGGGGCAGGCTAGAGTCGAAAGCTTCGCCAGAGCCAAACCCCGAAATCACCATGCCATCATCATCATCATCATCACCATCATCACCACCATCACCATCATCACAATCATCGCTGCCTCGGTCCGACAAGCAAGGTACCCCCGCCTCAGTGGCCATGGCCAAGGATTCTTTGGTGGTCTCAATAATGGTAAGGACGGGGCGGAGGGTAGGGGGGAGGGGGATGAAGGGAGAACGGGTGGATACAGAAGGGATGTCTATGGGATCCTCAACTAGAACGGGGATGACTAGCTCCCCTCCTGGAAAGTGAAAGAGAGAAACAAACAGCAGTCAGAGGGCAGAAAGTCTTCCATCAGCACGTCAAGAAGCAGCCAAACACCAAAAGAATCGGTAACAAAAGAACGTATAAAGCAAAGCTGAACATAGGAAGGAAATGAACTGAGGATAAACAAAGAAAGAAGGAACAGAAAATACCGTACCAGTGCAAAAACAACGAAACTCAGAACCAAACAAGACCCAAACTGAAAGAAAACAACAGCCATAAATAAAGTATACATTGCATCAAAAGGCTTTGAGGGATGCACAAGGGTGAGCCACATTAAACTGACTCCACATATAAACTCCTACATATTCTACATGTTCTCAGACAGCAGTGTGCTGTATCAACTAGTCATGGCTATCATATGATGCGCTACGTAAATTCATAATTTGCTATGGTTGTATATAAAAAAGTGTAAGTTATGTGTATTGCCACACAAATTGTGGCCCTATATTTAGTTCTATCTGATAATGCTGCATATTTCTCCACATAAATGACTAGCTCAGGCTTTTAAGAGGCTTGTTTCATTTATCTTCAAGTGTAAATCCTTTTTAGTCCGTTCAAAAACTGAGCGCTCTGTGGATAAAAAGAAGCAGAGGGTATTAGCATGTGTTTGCAATTCAAGTGCAAGCCAGTGGGCCTGAAAGCAAGTTAACTAAGTCTGAAATGAGAAACTGTTTGTAAGGTGTTCCATGTAGCGGCTCACAGAGGCACTTTTTGACCCCGCTGACCTGGGCTACACGGGCGAACAAATACCAACAACTCCTGCATCATAACGCTGAAAAATGATGGAAAGGCAGTGTTGTTGGACTAGAAGTGCTCCAAAGTCCAAAAAACATTACCTGGAGCCTCTTAAAAACCTGATTGGCGCTTTAGGTCAATCAGAGGGCCACACTCTGATCTACAAAAGACAACTGTACCAGCAAAAAGCCACCACTCACAAGTCATAAAAAATGGAGCTTTAGTGGGCTCCCCTATTCGCCCTAGCCTCTTGCCTTTTGACCCCTACAGTTACCACAATGGCACAAAGTCACCGGGCAGTTCAATGACACATGAATGTTTGCTGTAGTTTTTGGCAGTATCTCGCTTTTAATAGCGCGTGTTCTCCATTTGGAGTGTGGTGTTATTAAATTGTTCCTAAGAATGGAAGAGATCTGGGTGCTTAAAAGCATTTCCACAGCGACTCATTATAATTAATACATTTTGGAACACTTGATACCACATGCTTTATTGGTTAAACCTGTTGTTTGACTACTACAAAGAGTTTGAAACATTCAGATGTCCATTGAAGCTGCTTATCCTCTTGCCAAAGTGGCTTGTTTGTACGTTGCAAAGGCTCACAAACAGGGCACTATAAAGAGATGCAAACCTTTTGGAACAATAAAGAAAAGAACACAACAGAAATTAAGGAAAACGAAATAATAATTAAGGCATTGCAAAAAGAGTTCAGAGTTAGAGCAAACATTGTAAAAAACATTCACAAAGTAAAGCCACAGATAGAGCTATCCAGAAAGGGATTAGTAATAAGTAAGTAGTAAAAAACAGGTAAAAAGAAAGTCAGCTCGGAAAATCATAAAAGCCTACAAAAAACAGTTTTCAAAGGAAGAAAGCATACCATCAGTTTTGTCAACTTACATCAACAAATTGCCCGCATGATTTTGGCAGGAAGAAAAAAAAAATTTACAAAAGAAAGTTGTGTAAGAATGCCTTTGGACAAGTTAGGTTAGTTTCTTTTTTAGCAATTTCTGATTAATTAGTATATATTTCTCTTTTTAGACAGGATGGCACAGGGAGGCAACAACACATACATCCACACATCATGACATGAAAAATAATCTTCACCATTCTGTTCAGGATATCTTTTTTTTTTTGTTCTTTTGATAGTCATTTAATTTTGTATAAAAAGAAAACTGTATATCTATAATTCTTGCTTTGATAGATAATTCTTTCCATAAATATCTACAGCCTGATTAGACGACTCTTTATCTTTTTTTTTTTTGCTCGATTTAAACTTCATCAGCAATGAACAAACGGATGACTGTACATATTTTAGAATCTTTACGTAAAGGGTTTGGGAGGAGGGAGTGTGAGACGGGGTGGGACCTATGAACATACTAGGAAGGAAATGACATAGATGGGGGTGAACGTGTACATCAGTTGCCATGTCCATGTAAAGGCGGCACGAAGCGGTCGGGCGGCATTAGAGCTTTTGGCTGTAAGGAAGGGATGGGGATATACAAACAATGAGCATATACATGCCCATCTACAAAAGAGAACAGCACTCTCAACACTGACAGTTTTACAAACCCTAAGCTGCAACTTCTTTGCCATGCACAAAATCAATCGACTCATTCATTGATTAAATCCAAATTTCAATCAGAGATTGCTAATAAACAGGAAAATATTAGAGATCAGCATAGAAACAGTTTGGAACAGTTTTCACAGATAGTGGTGAGGGTCTACTTTGGAGGTGACTTCGCTTTTTTCTCTATGAGGACATGAATTTGAAAGCTGTGTGGTTTTGATACCCAATCGTAAAAAAACCTTCTGTTGTTTATGACATGGTAATTAATTCATAGAGAAAAGAGGAAGTTTCATTCTAATTAGGGGAAAAAAAAATCATCAAAAACATTGGCAATAGTGATTCTTAGCAAATTAGCAGATAGTTAAAATTTGAACATTTTCAGAAAAGAAAAAGAAAGAGAGATAAACATATATGCGTATTAACATATATGCACAAAAAGACAAAAATAAAAAAACAGATTAGCAAGCAAGAAAGAAAGGCAATAAATTTCTCACACTATCAGAGATGAACAACCAGAAAGCACACACTGAGGCAGACAAAGAGAGGGGGGGACAGTTTATAGGCAAAGTGTCACCACCTTTGTTTAACTAATAATAAAGACTTTATTATTAGTTACTTCAATACATTTCTCTTGTTAGTATTTTAAAACACAGGACAGGGCGTGCAATCTGGATGTACGTCAGAGAAAGAGAGGTCAATCAGACATGGTTTTATTTTGGATTCTAGTTCCACTATAACAAGTTAGGGTTAATGCATGCTTAAGTAAGTTGCATTTAGGGAGAGTAATATACAAGAACAATACAGCAAGCCATGGGACAGATAGGGGAAGGGGTTTAAGAAGGGGTCAGAGGTCAGTTGAATGTCACTGCCACCAAGGTCTGTGGGATATTTTCTCAGGCAAAGAATAATTCATCAGCAGTTAACAGGGGAAGAAGATGCACCGTGGGTGATATACAACCATCATTATGTGGCATTTAGGCCCACTGCATTCGCTAATTAATCAAGAGGGGAAGTAGAGTGATAATTAATGAGCTACCTTTTATTAAATGTTTAGATGCTTTGTGTTATGTGCATAACCAACAGCCTTCGTTTGACAGATAAACACCGTGTGGGGAAGGAGTTCCACAAGAGGGCACAGGGTGGCGAGTTTTATTTGTGAGTTAAAGGAGATGTGAGGTGTGCATTTTTGTCTTCAGACATCAGGTTTTGGTTGCTCATCTGCGGGCTGGTTACAGAAACCTCATTCATTAAGCAAAAGTGGGTGTAAGAGTTAAGCATAATTGAGGAAATATGGCATCTGTCACACTGTGTTTATCAGCACTTATGTCTTCAATGGGAATTTTCTGACTGTCCAAATGTGCTGCAGAGACATGATACAGAGTGGCTCTCTACTGTACTGTATGAACTTCTGTTCAACTAACAGCTACTGCTCATGTTGCATAGCTGAGATAATATTCTAATAGCAGAGCCAAGCTCCTTGCCTTGTTAAATAAACAATGCCAGCACAGAGTAAGTGATTTCATCCCAGGCTTTATTTATTCTACTCTGCCCTTGTTGTCTTGGCCTTGTTTGCATCCTTTCACTCCATTCTTGGCTAACAGCTTTTGGCGACTGTTAGCTTTGCGCTATATCAACACAACACTTGAATAGGAGGGGAACCGCTGCCGTTAAGGGTCTCCAGTAAAGTCAGTGCAGAGGACCTTGATGTTTTGGTAAACACTTTAATCCTGTGTAAGCTCTTGCACAAGCGTTGCACGTCTTGCTGCATTTCAGAAGCAGACAAACACTGCGGTTTCTAATGGGTTTGCTTAACCAGACTGCGTTTGTTTTCTGCACTCGTCAAGATGGATGGGGATTTCATTCTAAGCCTCTGCCTCCCTGGCAAATAATTCTCCACTCCGCTAGACCTACAGCCACTTACTCTGTTTTCTTTCTTTTTAAGCAAAAGGAAGGCAGGACTTCAGATTACCAAGTGTTTCTCTGCGCCAGTGCCTACTGGCTAGCCTTTGCATCAGTGAGAAAAAACGATCCTATCATTTTCAACCACAAAAGCATGAAACAAATTAAATTTTCTAGTCATTCTGCTTTTCATCAATCCTGGAAAAATAGACTATCGGCTGCATGCCTGTGCTGGCTTTTGAAGAGGAATTAAGTAAATACAGTTACTTCTAAATAGCTGATTGACTGTCTACCTCAGCAGTTTGGAGGCTACAGATGCAGAAATCTCAGAGCAGCACTTTCCCTTCATTTCCCTCCACTCCCTCTCTCTTTCCCCTCTCCTCTCTCTCCTGATCCCCGTGTCCATCCAGCGTTTGCTGAGGCTTCCGAATGGAGATGAATCCCGACGGTGTGTCAGGGATTTGACGATGCTACACCATAAAAGCGGAAAGCCGGTGCACCAGCACCAACCATGGATGAACTGAGTCAATGGGATTTTGATGCTGCAAATTGTGGGTGAGTCAGTGGTTTGGGGGCCCTGAAATCCCATTGTGGCCGTGTGCATTGTGCCCAGAGACCTGCTGTAGCAGATTCATTCACCTTTACCCACCACAGGTAGGGAGCTGATTACCAGAGAGCCAACAAAACTCAGATTCTCAGTGTGGACACACTTAAAGGGACATGACAGGGATTATATTGGTGCCCTGTGCAATGGCTGAGCTTTCTAGAAACATGTATTTGCCATTAAATTATCTTATCTTGCCTGTGCATACCCCTGCCAAGGGAGGTCTAATTTCTCACTGATGGACAATTCATTTCCATGCTAAAAGTTGAACGATGTTTCATTTTCAACTTCAGCAAGCGGACAGGTCTGCCCTGTACATCCTTCCGTACATGAACTACCTCTGGCAGGAGAAGGAACTCTGTTCCGTCCAGGGGTGTCCCGAAGCTACGGCGCATGGCACATAGCTCTTAATCCGTCATCATGAGGCTGGGCGCAGCCTGGCGTATTATATTGGCATCTCCAGCAGGCGTGGCGACTCGCTCCTGTCAGCCGGTCGATTTGCTGTACAGCCATTAGGCTGCACCTCTGCACTCGGCGGACATGTGTCAGCTGAATAACCTTTAAACTGATCTGAGGCCTGTGGTGAAGTGACAGCCGGCCCAATGGGGCTTGACGGAAGCCATAGCTGATGCCACAAGAAAACCCAGTGATACTTCATTCTGCACCCTACATGTGTCCACTTCATCTACAGCAATGACAAAATCCTGCAACATCACATCCATGCTTTCTGTCTAACATTAATTTGAGCCACAGATCTCCACTTTACCCACCAAGGCCAATGATAGAGATATTTATTAGTCTTTTTGCGGAAATTCATAGTGTGTCATACAGTAAACATCAGACAACATCAACAGACTAACAATCCAACAACTGCTTTCCCAACACAAACATCTCCCGAGTGCTCTACAAGTTATACTAAGGTGCAGCTCCCCGACACCCAGAGATTCAACTCTGTTTTATTGAGATGAGGAGATGATCGATAAATATGTTACATCTGTTTGATCTGTGCACCATTTCATCAAAGGCTGATAGGGTAATGGCGCATGCAGGACCATTTATAGCCCTTTTATTAAATACACAACCTTTTTATGATCTATTTGACTGTCACTTATATTGCAACAGTTAGCTTGTTTGCAGAGATTTGTGGGAGGCTGTCATCTCTAGAAAAAAAAAAGTGCTGGTCGTTTGTTTAAACAGACTGAAACAACCTAGCTGTATGTTTATGCTCAGTAGCAATTTATCTTTGTCCAATAGTTGTTTGGTGCTGGTCAGGTAGCATACAGTGGTTTTTAAGAGTTGTTTTTATTTCTTGAAAAACTGCTGCCTGCTGCTGCTGGAAATAACGCTGATGAGAGCGGTGTGAGTGAGGCAGGGCAGTGAAGTTGTGGGCCATAAAACCAAAACAATGAGCTAAAAAAGGGCTGAAATGCTCCGTAGAGCTGAGGTGAACTGCAGAGTCGGATGATTATGCTCTTTGGGTTTGTCCTGATGAGCACCTCCTTTCATATTATAGTCAATCATGTGATCTGTTGTTTTTAGAGCAGCTTTAATCAAATAACGTTAGTTGCCTAAACTTAGATAACCTTAAACATGGAAGTGGCAGATGTTCTAATGGGTCATTTTGGAAGGCCTTAACCGATATACATATTATGTCATTTAGGAATGTGGACATGTTGTTCATACTGCTGCCACTGATACATTGGAGCCACTGCAATATACCATGCTGTCGTGGCATATTGAATTGCTGTGGCAGGAAAAACCCAGGTGTAACTAATGACAATAATGATGGTCCCATTCCATTTATGTGTTCCAGGGCCTGGGGATGGTGCACACAGTGTCCCTGACTCAGCTTACCCACACTACTGAGTAAATAGAGCAAAACCATTTTCATCAGTATTAGTAACACCTGTGCTTTCTGTGCTGTGTCAAAGAGCTATCATTCTGCATTTAGCCTAATAAAATAAATAATAATAAATAATAAAATAGCCCTAATGAAAGCTGGACTTTTTATCAGTCTAAATTGAAATAAACTACTTTCCATCTGGTCCAACTGATATAATGTCTTGTAGGGATTTAGAGCAACTTGTAGGCACTGTCTGTATAAATCAAACATTCCGATTTGCACTTGTGGATTTATGAAATTCATTTGCATCAATTACTAAAATATAATTACACATTAATCACAAAATTGCTCTGATTACACGGTAATGACAAGCTGCAACACTTTTAATCTGTTAATCACTGTGAAATTAACGATAAATTGACTTGATATTTTCTCTTCTCTAAATAGAGAATCACATATTTTTCATTAGTGATTTTCAGGTAGTAGTTTCTACTAGGTAGTGAATTCCTGCACGGAGTAATATTTTTATTGTCAGTTTAATAATAACCATAATAATTATGTAAACATGCCATGTAAATGGGCAGGAATCTCACTGCACACTCCTTATTTGCTCTCTTGTGGAACTCACATGGGACAAAGGGAAAAGGTAAGGTTTAACAGTTTTATTAAACAGACAGACAACACAACCGCAACCACGTACAGCAGACAAGACAGGCTGCTTGGCAGACACAGACGGAGCACTGACAGAGACAGCAGGCACAAGCACAAACACAATACGCCTCCGAGGGAGGCGCTGCCGTGGGGAACAGCGGCGACGCAGGACCTCTGCTGTAGCCCCGAACACACACACACACACACACTGACATGTAGTAGAAGCCAGCTGGGGGTTAGCCTGAGACTTATGGGTGGAGAAGAAGCAGCACACAAAATGGATGCCAATCATATCCATGCAGAAGCGGGGGAGTTGGGGGGAGAGGATTATTGTTAGTCTATAGAGCTGTGGTACAGTCCAGTACAGTGTGCATGCCACAAAAGCCTTCTACTTGGAGCAACAGATAGAATAGAAAAACAGATATACTTTGTGGCAATAAAAGTCTTTTTATGCCATCTGCATTCAAACAGACATGTATATGCAGAAAGGCTAAAAGAAAGAAGGTAGGTGGGTCGGGATGGAGTGGGAGGGGTGGGGTTAACGCTCGGGAGGGGAGACAGGAGTCATTCTTTCACACACAACTTTCTTGAGACAGAATGGGGTTGCCTGCACAAGGCCAAAAAAAGGATGATGGCAAGAAAAGATTTTGTTGCCGTTCATTTCCCTATGTTGTATCGAAAATGGGGGGAGGATGTTTCTTTAGAAGCCATATGGCACAAAAAAAATAAACACAAACTTGATGAGGAGGAGAACTTTGAATTTTCCAACCACCAAAAGTTCATGCGGCACAAGATGAGGCAAAAACGGGAGGAGTGGCTCTATCCTTGCTTGGAGGATGGACGACGGATGATGAGGAGGACAAAAAAACAAAAACTAAACAAAAAAAAAAAAAAAGAAAAAACCCAACAAGAAAATAAAAGATCACCCCACTCAACCCACCCCGGCCCCAAAGTAAAGCAAACACAAAACGCTCAAATCTTAAGCAACCCAGCAGCTGGGTCCAAATCGATACAGAAGAGAGATGTTCATATGTGCATCACAGGAGAAAAAAAACAAACAAAGTGCAACAGAAAAGAAACCAACATCATGTCATGCAACTGTTCATACAACTGGAAGCGGGGCAAGGAATGAGGATATGAATTTCTGTGTCAACATGGTGAAATGTACAGTATGTATGAGTGTGTATGACTACATATGTTGCCACTATATGAGGGGAGGGTACCATGTTCGCTTAGTTATAACTTCTTCCACTACGCTTTGTTCCGTTTTTGAGAATACTTGGGTTTGAGGTTCTAATAGTCTACGGAAACGTAAAAAACCCCCCAAAAAACGCACGAGCTGTAAAAAATGTGTCCATTCAATTTCAATAATCTCTGATTTAAGAAAGCAACTCATTCTTATAGATAAAGAACCTAAATACTGCACAGAGGCACGGAGAAAATGGCTTTCTCTTTACATCTAAAAGCCATAAGCACAAGGACCTAAATGTGGTCATAATTTCAAGGAAACAAACGCTATTACAGTGCGATAAAGCTTCAAAGTAAATGAGTTACATTCACAGATATGAGGAAAATGGTAAAATTACTAGCAGGATATCTACAAAAGTACACGGAAAGACCTCATTTCCGAGAGGAATAAAAAAATGTCCGATTATCTATTATGTTCTCCGAGCAAAGATAAAGTGAAAGGGCAATGCATTGTTTCAATTTAGGCTTATTATTAGCAGTGAAAAGTGGGCATATGCTTGGTGCTAAGCTGAGCCATATTTAGCCAGATTAACACAGCATCAATTAGTCCACTGTGATGGCGTTTTGAAGGACAGTGAAGCAATCAAATAGCCTGAGCTGTTAATGATTTCCAGAGTGCCTAAGGGGAGACACTTTTTACATACTGAGTCAGTTTCAATAGAGCTCACACTCCTCCTGCTTTACTACATACTATTAGGATATACGCCAGCTGCTCCCGGGCACAAGTGTGATTGACAGCTGCTTGTTCAAAAGCCGTCCAAACCCAAGTTGCCTCAAAATAACCACTCTTTTTAAATCTGCGGTTTTATTTCCAGCTCTGTTTTCCACTGAGCGAATGTCTTATCACTTTGATCTAATCACAAAGTGATGTGTGTGTTTGTGTTTGTGTGTATTTTTATGTGTGTGTTTGTGTAAAGGGCGGAGGGAAGAGAGACGATGCGCACAGAAATTCGAGGATATCTGTTCTCTATTAGAATGTTTCAGGTAAGGCAAGCCTCCGACGAAGGAAACAGAGGTACAAACAAGAGAAGAAGAAGAAGGTAGGAGAAGGGAGGAAGAGGCTCTGTTGCAGTTAGTCTGCTACATATCACAGTATCTATGCTGAAAGCATCTTTGTTCTCGAAAGAATCTCAAAATGTATCCTCTGTCAAGAGAGACGCACACACACGCACAGCAAGAGGAAATCAACCATGTACAGGACAGATACATTTTGAAGCATCAGTGCGGGCGACATGGGGCTTGATACTAATTTCGTACTTTGTTGAGTAAAGTTTTGCTCTCGACTGAATGCTGAGAGACAAAATTAGTATCAACGCTTCCTCATGTCTGCAACCAGTGGCCCCATAGCTAAGTGTAACTTGTTTAAGAGATGAAAGGTATGAGCTTTAACTACAGCAGCTATAATATGTAAGCATTTACTTATTTACGGTGAAAGTTAAAAATGTAACTTCCTACAGAGAGCATGCTAAGGATATAGAAACTTGAAACTTCTTACTGCTTTCATCCATCTCCAAAGAGTTCTTTAAACTTTAGATATACACTGAGAACCCCTCACACTAGTGTATATTTCTCACACTGGCTTTTCGAAGGGCTTTTTGAAGTTACACTTGAAGCTCCCATGGGACATGATGCTAAGAGGAGAGGCTCCTCGGTAGCAAATCAAAGAAAGATAAGGAGAAATAGACCAGGTTCAGAGCAAGCACAACTCGACACACCCATCCCACCTGCATGTCCGGAGTCGCACTCTTCCAGGTCCTCGTCGTCGCTGGAGCACTCCGCCGACGAAACAATGTCATCCGTCGTCTGTGGAGAAAGAGACACATTCACACATATACACAGGAAAATGTTGTTAGGCCCAGAGCAGTATAGTGAGTCCTCATCTATACTGCCCCACAGCCATTCCATTCAAGGATATCTCTGCACACACAGACCTCTCCGCCTGTCCTTCGGCTTCCATATATCACTTGGAGTCAATCATATTTCACAGTGTTTATCATTCTTCACTTTATGTGCTTTCCACCTCCGCAGATAATTGTTTTCCTACACCCTCCGCACTCTGCCTCCGATTATTTATCGCCCCTCTCCTCCTCTGTCGTCCACAATCAATGGCCCCACCAAGCCCTCACAGATCAACACTGTCCCGGCTCCTGATTTGTGCTAAAGGGTGTAGAGGGAGGGAGGGAGGGACGGCAGACTTGCTAGCTACACCCGGACCAGCGATGGATTATCTGCACCTTCCAGTTACCACAATTCTGATTTATCCCCTCTTCCCACCCGTTCCCTTTTTTTTGGGTCGACCCATGGAGGACAGAGTGGGGAGTGGGGGTTGTTGTATTTCAGCGGTGGTGCGCTGGGCAGCCGGCGTTTATTAGAATGAATCAGCGGGGCGATAAAATAAGCCCTGTCACCAAGCAGGGTTATGAAATCAGAGTGCTGATTGAGTTTTCTAGTTCTGGCCGAGGGTGTGGGGCTCTAAATATCATTGAGTTTGACAGACTAATGAAACGCGCCCCCATGCTTGTGCTGCTGCTTTTAACAGGGCCCAGAGAAAGCTGTCCACCTCTACCACATGCATACGCACGCATGCTGCTGTTCAACATGCAGGGCTACCAAACCTCACATTGAGAAAGTAGAGTTTTCAAAGCATATTCCTGATGTGTATTGTGATTATGAGAGATGGGCTGTGCTATTTTCTATCGGTACATTTGTTAATGTGTTGGTGCGTGTTTGTGCTGGTGTACATAATGCACCTTATTATGCACTGTACTCCAGCATGTGGAGGCAAAAAAAATGAAGTAAGAGGGGAGGCTCTAAACTAAATTGCTGTAAAATATAGCCCCTTGGTAAACATGACTATTTATTGAAGCCACATTACAGGCGTAAAAGTCTTGGTTATTGCTGAAAGAGGGTTATTGCTTGTTATTATGATAGCGGCAGATGTGGGAGCCAGGGACACAGAGAGAGAGATGAAAAACCTGAGCCACTTCAAAGTCTGTTCCAGCAATTTCAGCCCAAGACCATCACACCATAACCCAGCATCAACTGAAAACACTGCCTTTCTCTTGTCCATTCATGCTGCATTTCTCTGCAGCTGATGCCGACAGCGTCTCAGCACAGAGCAAATATTTTCACTGCCTTGGATGCAGAGTCATACACACCAATCTATGTTTTGCAAATGCAAACTTCAGCTGAATAGGATGATTCACAGCCCATGCGTTTTGCTGTTGAGCCCCTTTTCAGACTTTCACACATGCACTTCATTATGTAAATGTGTCATTCTCCCGTCTGAATAAGTGCCCGAAGACAATTTTTCTTATTTGTTGCCGTGGCCATCTGACTAGGCTAGAACTTCTTACATGTCTTCCAACATGGGCCAAATCTGAATTGGCGTTCAGCACGTTTACATGCATGCAAGTAAGCAGGTTAATGGGTTATTTCCTTAACATCATGTAAGCAAAAAAGGTTTCTATAATCAGCGTTGGGGATTATAGAAACCTGGTTTCTCCAGCTAGATTTCTCCCAATGTCGATTTCTCTGCCATGTATATGAGTAACTGGGTTTGTAATTGGTCTCAAAGACAAAGACTTTAGACAGGGAGAGTGTCACTGTAACAGCAGAACAGCAGGATGAAAGGAGAGGTAATTACATGGAGTGATGCGTCCTTGTAGTTAAAATAATTCCATCCAACGTCTGACAAAAACTGAAAAGAAGTAAGTAACCTCTAGATAAGTGTGTTTCTACCGCTGACTATTTTTAAAATTCAGCCACAATCACGTTGTGGAAAAACTAACAAACAGGACACAACGTCTGCAGTGATGTAAATGCTGTAGGAACACAAGGTTATAATAAGTGTGCAAAAATACTTCTTAAGAGCGGTGTAATACTCCTCTAATTTCATTCATTTCTTATATGAAATATATGAAATAAAATAATTTGAATAAACCATAAACAACTGTACTCCGGCTTCCTCCCACCATCCAAAGACATGCGGCCTAGGTTAATTTGGTGGCTCTAAATTGTCCTTAGGCGTGATTGTGAGTGCGACTGGTTGTTTGTCTATGTGTGGCCCTGCGATGGACTGGCGACCTGTCCAGGGTGTACCCCGCCTTTCGCCCGATGTCAGCTGGGATTGGCTCCAGCCCCCCGCGACCCTGTACGCAGGATAAGCGGTTGACGATGGATGGATGGATAAACAACTGTAATGAGACATATGTAAGTCGTAGAGGAGATTTTGCTCGGGTCACATCAGTCTGTAAAATGAGGTTTGAAACATTTTATACATATTCCCCTAGCAGTGTGGGCGCAAAAGAGTAATATTAAACAAACCAATCAGTCTCCCTAAACCAAAATCATTTTGCTTTAACTGTGCATGGGCACAGATTGCAGGTTAAAATAGGCAGTAGAATGTGTAATCTCTAAAAATGATAAAAACATTTATAAGTGCAACCTTTTTGTCTTAGGTACCCCCAAAGCCATTTCAAATGAGTTCAAGTACCACTTTATTAACATGCATCATGAAGTGTTCCTTTGAAGTAATTCAAAAATGAATGTCACTTTAATTATATAAAAGTGGATATTGTTGGGGAGCCTCTGTAGCTTAGGAGCTAACTTGACACTTCACTTGACACGGACTTGAACTGGGGACTCCACGTTCAAGTCCAGGGACCCTTTTGCTTTTTCTCTCCACTTTTATCTCTTAAACAATGTTTAAGAAAACTTGATATTATTTTCCAACTCAACACTGATCAAGTAGTGCTACTAATGGGATGAGAAAAAAACAGGGATGTAGAAACGGTCAAAGGGATGGCATTTAGCCCTGAGGTAAGCCTCATCAAAAATGTTTATAATCTATGCCCTCTCTTGACTTGTTGGCATACAGAGGGCAAAGCCCTGCACATCACTGCAGAATGCATATGAAAAAAATCATTAAGTACTTCATCTTTGATCCACATGAAAGAGGAGGACTGGCTGCCTCAGCTCATGTATTCTAAAGGTTGCATTTAAATGGTAGAAGGACATACTCAGTCAATTTATTCATTTTCTTTTTGATTGAAAATCATCTGACTTGGAGTCAAAGATGATTCTAAGTGACTTTGATTCCACTCAGAAAAATTGAGGAGGGATTCTGAAGTATGATGTTTGACATTTGTAGATCCACTAGATGTGGGCCTCATTCATTTTGATAAACATATGATGCATCTCTGCTGCTTCAGATTGAAGTGCCATTTTTCCGAATTTGTGCTAATGCAGAACGAATGAAGTGACACGCAGTCTTTTCTCAGTCGACCGGAGATGTCGATAATAACATATAGCACGAAGCTAGATGCTGTAAATGCAAAGAAAGCTCATGGAGCATAAAAGGCATAGGCTTCGTGTGTACTGTGATGGGAGCCTACAGTGGGGTATAGCAAAATGATGCGGTTGGCCAGCGGGACTACAAAAACTGATTTCACAGCTGGGGAAATCCAATTCTCTGTCTAAATCTCCATAACATAGAGTGGGATATATTTTGGCAGCAAAGTGATTTCTTTTTTGGTGTAATTATTCTCAACAAACACTCTCAGCGTCATTTTTGTGTTGGGATCTACCAGCATGTGTGTTGTGTGTGTGGGAAGCTTTAATATATGTACGCATGCCATCTACTTCCTGTATGCGAACAAAGCGAATTACATATGATGATATCAGTACATAAAAACTCACAGGCTATGTGCATCACGCCTGATTATCCTAATTACCCTGCCTTCAAGTGATCTTCAAACTCCACAAACAAACACCACAGCCAAATCAATAGCCAGACTTCATTAAAACAGCATTTACCTCTGACCACTTCAGCACATCAACTAAAAGGATCACACCGGCGATCGATAAAGATAGACAGCCTCTTTGGGAGACGAGTCTCAAAATACACAGCTTTTAGTTTCACAACTGATGGCACTGACAAACAAAATGGAGAATGTGCAAAGATGCTGGGCTGTCTCTGTCTCGACAAAGCTTCTCTGGTGTTCAGGAATTCTGGACTGAATACTTTGAATCAGCCAGCAGCAATGCAGAGCCCATTAACAAGTGAAGCTGCAATTACCTCAGCAACTGAATGGAGTGCATGCTACATCACCAGTCAGGCCTGACCTCAGAGTGAACAAAGAGGCAGCAAAATTGATTAACAATAAACTTGAAGCTTGTGAAACAAACACCTTTTTTTATTAAAAAGTTTTTACCGCAGGAAAAAAAAAACAAAGAATACTGTGCCTGCCTGGTAGTAATCTATAAATAAATAAATATATATATAAATAAATGTGAGATGTGAATTAAAGTTGGTTTTAGGATAGGTTGCATTTTTTCAATTCTATTTGTTCTTCTTAGGCTCATTTGAGGTACAGCTTGTCTACACAGGAGGCGTTTCAGCCAAGTTTCTCAGTCGTCCGTCAGACACAACAGATACGCTTTTATTGTAAATAATCCAGCTGTCGACACACATATTTCATTCATGCTATGCAACCTTAAAAGGCAACTTATGTATTTTTTTAAATCTGGGTCCTATTTTCCACATTTTTGGCTCTTTGTGACTAATTGGGATGGCAGTTTTTGTAATTGATTCAATATTGAATGAGCGCTGTAGTCTGCAACAACGACACAGAGCTGCAATGTAATCCTTGCAGGTAATTTCATCCCGTCAAAGTACGTCCTTGTTTTTACTACTTACAAGTGTCTGACAACATTATGGTAAGGATCCCTGCAGAGAAAGACATTTTTAAAAGAGAAAGATACTTTTTGTTTTAACCAGAAACAGTCTCTTTTTTCTTCTGGTCCAGCCACCAGATGCCCTTGACAAAAATAGTAAGAGAGTTCTGTGGGTTTTGTCCCCCATCACTTACATTGATATCACATTAGGGAGGAATGTCTATATGAACAATTACAGTGACCAATAGCTCTATCAGCTCTTTCAGTGTACATATGGGCATATGAGTATTTTTATTAAGATAGACTTGTAAACATATGCCTTCATTTTAACATTTCATAACGTTTTGGCCAGGTGAGCAGGCGATGTTTCTTCACAAGCTATCAGTAACAATAAAAACAAAAACAAAACAAAAAATCTAGCCTTGCGCCCTTCTATCCATATTAGTAGCAGCAGCCGTTGCACTGCAGGCTGCCACGCTCTGCTACATGAAGCAGATAAATGCAACCGGTGTCTGACAGATTTCTTCCACAGCCATATTAAATCCACTATTCAATATGGCCGAGGAACACTTTCACAATTTTGAAGTTTTGTAGCAAACCACCTGGTTGAAAGCATAAAAACATGATGCATTTTGTTCATTATTACAAATGATTTTCATTCATGTTTGTGCTTAACTACTGAGGCATTCTATCGAACGTGCCTGCAGGAGCAAGAGTGCAATCACACCTTCGCTTCACACCTGCTAAACCATCACTACTTACCATTTACAGCATATGCTCTTGCTCAGAGGAGCTGCACAGCAACCCCCTGCAGAATTTACTCTTAAGAAATGTAAATTTAAACCAGATATTATGCACTCATCAACTTGTGTGGCACAGATGAACATAAAAATTGAATCACATCAGAACAATCTAATGCTAAATGGACTTTTAATCAACAATGCTATCCTAAATTGCTTATTTTTCTCCAGATCTAATTGAATTTGATCAACTAATGACCATCTACTTAAAATATACCATCATTTAATTGTGTGCTTACAGCCATCGTCTAAGGGTCTCACTAATCAAACAGAGAATGTTTTAACTTGGAATAAAACACGGATGGTAACAGGAGCAGCTGCTGCATCTGCGGCTGTGGCTGCATTTGAATATTCTGCTGAGGATGATGGTGATTTGATCGGGCACATCAAAGCAGTGGCTTGTGCCAGGCAGGGGGAAGAGAAAGACGTAATATACTAGACCACTGTCTATAGTTTTCCCCTGGGTCAGTAAAAGCAGTGTAAAGGCTAAAACGCAGCCGTGGCCCCCGGGTTACAAACATGACATGAAATATGAGTGTGAGCTGTGTTTTCAGAGGCGAGGGGAAACTAAGCACACATCCTTAAGTACAGTACACTGAGTCACATCGTCAGGGAGGGGGCGGGAGGTTGCTCCTGAACACATCACGGTCTTATCATAACAAATGACCTTCACGTGTTTTTGTGCCCAGAGGGTGAAGGAAACACTGAGATGAAGCCTTTTGAGAATAAGGGAAGAGACACAACACTATAGGTCCACATTACAACCCCACTATCAAAGCCAATTTGGTTTATTTACAATGCCAGAGTGCCCAATGGCTAAAGCAGTTTTTATTTTTTGCACTGACGGGAATAAATCCTACACGAATCAATTTTCCTCGAGCGCCTCATCCTGGCAGTCAGTTGCCATGGATATCCAATGTGGTTGCATGTCCAGACATCAAAGTGACGATGTGGAGGCAAGGACTAATCAAAGACACACAATTCAAAGCAACTCCTTAATCCCTGAGGTGCTCCTTGGTCACCCTGGACATATATATATTTCACATATGTTAGATGGGTATATACACTGCAGACTATTTTTCAGGTTGAGAAATGGCCCAGAAAGCAACAGAAATCAGAGGTCAGACTGACACCCACTGCCATCTCTTCTTTCTTGCTATCTCACCAATTCCCATTCCTCTACTCCACCGGCCCTCGTACCAAAATAAGATAGTCATCTCCGCGGCGGAAGCTTCGCCTTTCTATTGACGGCTGTCTGATGGGCGTGTTATCATGTCCAATCTGGGCTTTGACAGGCCGACAAGGGAGAGGCTTGTATTACAAGAGCAATCAATGACACTAGGCCATATCCCTATCAATAGGCTGCCACAACTCTTTTTGCTCATGCTCCCCACTCCGTGACAGATAAGATGCTTTATCAGAAAAAAAAAAGAAAAAAAAATACAGGGGAATGAAGAGGTGGGGGAAATGGTAGGACAGAAGAATGTTAAAAATAACACACAGTGGGTGATTCTAACAAAACATCTGATCGTGATGTTTAATCTTCATATAATAACGATATTGCTGAAAGACAAAAGCAAACACAAGCAGTGCAAAAAAGCTGGAAGTATTAACCCTCTCCTTCAATATAGTGGATAAATTACAGCGGAATGAGCTCCAGAATCAACTTGTAGGGCCAGAGCCACGTGCTAAATAATTTCCTAAATCAAATATTGATACTTGGAATGAGCACCCTCGGTGGGCTTTTCTTCGTTGCCTCCTGTAGTCAGCACATTCTTTTTTTTTGCAGGTTTATGGAGAAATAGAAACAGGACAGGAGGGGTGAAGGAGGAGAGCAGGAGAGAAAACAGCTGGAAAGGGGAAAAAAAGAAAAAGGAAAAGGAAAATGCATTTAATTTGTTCACCATCACCTTACTGTGTTGGTTTCAGCAGAATAGGCTATGTGCCGAGTATTTCTCTTTTTCTCAAGGACCTGCCTTTGTACACAAAGCGGTAAGGGTTGCTGGCTCACCGCAAACTCTAATTGCCCTGAGGCCATAGGCAGCCACTTTCAAACAGGGTCATTCATCTTCCCATGGAAAAGGAAATGGTCTTTGGCCCTGATCCTTAATCACCCCCCTGCCGCAGTGTACAAGGTCATCAGGGAAGCCCTGTGACAAACAGACTCACACACACACACACACGCACACACTGACAGAAGAGCTGGAAGATTGCGGGGTGCAGGGGAGTGGTCATATGATGAAAGACAGGTAGAGAGAGGAACATCAGAGGTAAGCAGACAAGAGATGGAAGGAAATTTCTTCTCTCTATGCAAGTCCATGCCATCCTCAAGTGAAATTGGAGAAGCGATTACAGCTCGGAGTTATGGTTTGTGTTACCGTTTGTGGTTCTCCCTTCAAAGAGGAAGTGAGGAATTCATGTGGATGTGGTGGTGAGCTGCGCTGAAAGCCGTGACCAAAGAAGAAGCAGAGAGAAGATGAGAGTGTGGGGGGGTCATGACAGAACAGGACAGGAAAGGGCTCTATTTTACAGATCACAAGACATTGGCTGGTTCTCTAAACAAAATGAAGGTAACAGTATTCCAGCTTGGATACCAGCAGAGGTACACAAAATTTGATTTCATAAAGAAGGCTCAAAAGTACATTACTTACTACTTTAGTTATTTTCATGTTGCATCTTGAACATGCCCTTTAGTCTTTAAGATGGGCAACAGCTAGCGATTATTTCAATCTGCAGATTATTTTCTGGGTTGGTCATTAAAATACCAGAAAATGGTAAAAAAAAATACACATCACATGTCCTATCATCGTGATCATGACATATTTCTTTTGCTTGTTTTGTGAAACAGGAACTTTTCACAATTGACAGGCTCGAACCAGTGAATGTTTGACATTTTTGATTATTAAACAAAATACCAAAATTGTTGCCACAAAATAATTTTCTGAATTTTCACATCCACATTACTCATACCGGGCTTAAATCCAAGATAATATCTTTACAAGAGAACTCTGCTCTGCAAGCTAATTTAACAGGACAAACAGCAACACATCTGCATCGCATTGTGTGCTCTCCGT
Organism: Micropterus dolomieu; assembly: GCF_021292245.1. Lineage (NCBI taxonomy): Eukaryota > Metazoa > Chordata > Actinopteri > Centrarchiformes > Centrarchidae > Micropterus > Micropterus dolomieu. The sequence goes on from NC_060159.1 coordinate 7,413,118, forward strand.
TGGACTTTAAAGCGTGGTCACATTTCTACAGTGGGTACGGAAAGTATTCAGACCCCTTTAAATTTTTCACTCTTTGTTTCATTGCAGCCATTTTCCAAAAAAATCAAATCAAAAAAGTTCATTTTATTTCTCAGTAATGTACACTCAGCACCCCATCTTGACAGAAAAAAACAGAAATGTAGAAATTTTTGCAAATTTATTAAAAAAGAAAAACTGAAATATCACATGGTCATAAGTATTCAGACCCTTTGCTCAGTATTTAGTAGAAGCACCCTTTTGATCTAATACAGCCATGAGTCGTTTTGGGAAAGATGCAACAAGTTTTTCACATCTGGATTTGGGTATCCTCTGCCATTCCTCCTTGCAGATCCTCTCCAGTTCTGTCAGGTTGGATGGTAAACGTTGGTGGACAGCCATTTTCAGGTCTCTCCAGAGATGCTCAATTGGGTTTAAGTCAGGGCTCTGGCTGGGCCATTCAAGAACAGCCACGGAGTTGTTGTGAAGCCACTCCTTCGTTATTTTAG
>NC_060159.1:7413741-7420294 GCF_021292245.1 Micropterus dolomieu
TGTCTCTGAGCTCTTCAGGCAGTTCCTTTGACCTCATGATTCTCATTTGCTCTGACATGCACTGTGAGCTGTAAGGTCTTATATAGACAGGTGTGTGGCTTTCCTAATCAAGTCCAATCAGTATAATCAAACACAGCTGGACTCAAATGAAGGTGTAGAACCATCTCAAGGATGATCAGAAGAAATAGACAGCACCTGAGTTAAATATGAGTGTCACGGCAAAGGGTCTGAATACTTATGACCATGTGATATTTCAGTTTTTCTTTTTTAATAAATTTGCAAAAATTTCTACATTTCTGTTTTTTTCTGTCAAGATGGGGTGCTGAGTGTACATTACTGAGAAATAAAATGAACTTTTTTGATTTTTGGAAAATGGCTGCAATGAAACAAAGTGAAAAATTTAAAGGGGTCTGAATACTTTCCGTACCCACTGTATGTTTAATATTTGCAGATCTGTGGCTCTTAACACCACAGATCTCTTGGAACATCTCATTGTAAACTGATGTGATTTACAGTTGATGTCCTCTGGAGATCTGTGTTATAAAGTCATATCTTAAATTAAAATTTGATCACAATTTGATCACAACTGTGCTTTTCATTGCCTCCAGTACAAAACACCAATGAGTTCAATACTTCACACATCTAAAACAACATTGTTCTGATGATTTTCTGTTGTTAATATGCATTTTACATTGTGAATGGCTGTTGATTATGTTTGTACTGTTTGGGACGTGCTTTTGTGACAAAGAGCTTTATAAATAAACCTGAGTTGACCTCACTAATTGCAGCAATGCAATCAATACGTAAGACAATATCTTCAATTGGGAAAGCTATTGGCTTTCTATTGAGAATGTGTGAAGTCTGAAGCAAATAGCTGAAATTGGACCTTGCACTCTCTCCTTGTGGACTACATTTTCACCTCTCTTTTCAATCCATTTCAATATTGCTGTATTTCTCACAGTCAGAGGCTATTATGACTTCAAGGCTGTAATACCAAATCAATGTAGGCATTATGGAATGGCTGATGCGGGCAACTTTAAGACTTCCAAATTAGCTGGGGGTCCCATTTGGGTTCAGGTCCTAATGAGCACAAACCAAATTAAGCATTCAATTTAGTCTCTTTTTAGAAGATGAAAGTTGAAACGTTATCAGTAACCAATAGAGAAATTATACAAACCATAACATACAGCGCCCTCCCACAGTATCTCAACATGCTTACACACATTTTAGGATGACTAACCAGGCATGCACACAGACATGGATCCTTACAATAATCCTTCACTCATTGCTGTAAAGTGCAGGTTTCACTGTATTTTGCACCAACTCTCTGTGGAGAAACATTGCTGGGCCTTGCTAAAAGTATGCAATGAAACAGAACACTTGCCGTTGAACATCAAAGGCTGTCTGTGTGATACATAATTAAATCATATTGACCGTAGTAGACACGGTGCATTCTGTGCACACAGAGACTGTAATGCATGTATAGATCTGTGAATATTCTCGCAAGGATGTGTTCTGTCTTTCTTTCTCCCTCACACACAAACATAAATTCACACAGTCAAAGTGCATATCATAGGTTGGCAGCAAATATATTCACAGTACAGCCGTGCAAAGAGATTCATTACTACCACTGTGGAATAAGTCACCCAGTCTGAGAGAGCTGCTGTAGCTTGAGCCTCAAACACATCTGGAGTTACGATTTATTATCATATACAGTACACAACTCAGGGAGCTTCATTGAGGGAGTGGTACGTTAATACTTCAAATTTGTGGTAAATTTGATTGATATCATATATATATGTATACAGTATATATAGGTATCTCTATGACATGTTTAGCCTAGCTTGGCACAAAGGCAGGGTAAAGCAGCTAGCATTTTCAAGACAAGAAGTAAAATAAAACCAAAAATACATCTCAGTATTTCTGAAAATGTCTTATTTCCATGTTGTATCATGTTAGCTAGCAAGCTAATGACCACCACATCGGAGAGTCAGCTGAGTTACAACAGTGAAAAAAGCAAGCCACTTAATGAGGAAAGGACTAAGTTGTTGTTGTTGGTCTAGTTAAACCACAATGTCTCACTTTATGTTTCTACACATGTTGAACAGACATATACAACATATATGACAGCTTTTGAGTTGTATGAATGGACCTTTGATAGAGCTAGGCTAGTGGTTTCCCCCTGTTCCAGTCTTTGTGCTAGGCTAACTGACAGCTATCATTATCTCTGTATTGAACACAGAGATTAAATTAGTATTTATCTTCCCAAACTGTTGGACTTTTACTTTAAAGAAGAACAAATAGGGGGAAACAGCTAACTAAATGAGATAAACAACTAGCATAATCTTGTGTGCAATAGAGAGTGATGCAGAAGCAAATAACTGATAGTTGTTTTGTTTTACAGGAAAAGCAGTAACTTCCTAAGGTGGATATAAAGTAACTTATAAAGTGTTATGCTGGCAATAGAAGTTTCACTTTTATAATAGTTTTGTTCCCAGAACCGTTGTGCTGGAAAAAAAGCTAATTAAACACCACCATGAGTGTGGGATCTCACAGCAACCTCGCAACTTTTTAAAATGCCTTGGCACAGGATTTAATACCGACTGTTCCACTTTGATAATCCAGGCAAGTCTACTGGCATGTGCTTGGGGATAGATGACATCTGTACCGAAAGAAGACAAATCTAGATTTGACATGTAACGCCTTGAATAACATTTGGGATGGTTTATATCCACGATTGTTCCGTTACACTGAAAGATAGATATGATGTATAATTAGAAGGCATTTTAATTCTCGTGACTGAAGTGATCTGTTAAAGTTAATTGCATATGATCATTTGCATAGTTGGAACTGCCATTCATAAGCAGTATCATGGTTTTCTGGCTGATAATGTCACATTGTTGTTTCAGTCGTAGGTTTCAGTTGTTAGTTAGACAGGTGTGTCGTGTTATAACCAGTCAGCCATCTCTGGAGGCAACACAGCATGAGGCGAGCCTGTACACCACCCAGAGCTTGTGCTAATGTCCTGCTGGTCAGCTCAGAAACAAACTGCTGCACTGTGTGTGTGTGTGTGTGTGTGTGTGTTTGTTTGCGTTTCTGACTGATGAGTGTTGTTTGCTTGCCCCTTGGTGTGTGAGTGCCCCGCCGTGACAGTGGAGGCTGACAAGACAGCAGGTTTACGTATACACACACACAAGCATTCCCGGAGGATCTATATAAGCTGTGTTGTGAGGCATGGGGGACATCCATTACACAACCCCCTGTGGTTGAAAACCCCTAGAGCTAGCTGCTGGTTCTCACACACTGAGAGACAAACTGCCCTGAACACACACGCACTCACAAACACACACCAAGAAACAAACACATGACCTACAGACATGAAATTGCAAACACGTTCACACAGAGAAGTCTAATGGAAATAGCACCTTGTACATATTCCCTTGCAGACCAAATAACATAAAAGATTCATAAAGAAAGTTACAACCGAATGTTGCATACACATTCCAGACAAGACAGACAATCCACGACAGTGCTGGAATGAGTTTGTCATGTTGATGGGGAGGACTATTCCCCCATCACACATTGAAAATCCTCTGATATTGTGCTCCTGTATTTAGGCTATGTGAGTGGATGAGGCTGCAACAGGGCTGAGTGCGTGTGTATGTGTGCTCACAAATATATGCGAGTAACTTCATTTGGTTGTCCATGTATGTAGACATGTGAGAAAACGATTAGAAGATCTGAGAACTGTGTGCATGTATGTATGTGTGTGTGTGTGTGTGTCTATCCCTTTAATGAGCCACACACACACCAGCAGGGTCTCCATCAGTCCTCTGTCTCCTAATTGGACCTACTGAGCAAATTGCGGACCTCCATCATTCATCTCCCAGAATTCACTGGGAGCCAGGGTGCTTTGCAGGGCACCCAGAAAGAGAGGTATAAAGACAGATACTGAAGAAGAGAGAAAAAAATAAGGGATAAAAGAAGCATCCCGAAGAATACCTGCAAACTAGTTTGACCTTTACACAATTACTGGCAGGTCTGGGCAATGGTTGTGAGGGAAGGTGATCACAGGGACCAACTAACTGAAAGGAAAAGACGCAAGACAGTAGATGGAGAAGAGAAGCAGATCCGCCTACACACACTCATGCTGTCTCACACACACACACACACACACAGACACACACACACACACCTGTGCGCGGTCACACACACGAGCAGATGAACACACTCATCAAGCATCATCTAGCAGACAACCACGTGGAGACGCGCAGCATGCTGCCCAGCGCCTTCCTCACCACCTCTTGAAGAGAGAATAAATCAGTGATTATCATATATCCCCAGGCGTTAGGCAACATCTCTGATGTACGTTAGACGGACAGAGTAAAAGAAGCGAGTCGAGGCAAACAGTGCGGGGGAAAAAAATGGTTGCTTAGTGCGATCATGGTAGCTTAGTGTGCAAAATATCATCTTGCAACAGTGCGGGATGATTCTGGTTCATGACCTTTGCTGCATCTTTTCCAGTCTCTCTAAACTTTCCCTCTCTCTCCACCGCATACTATCTATCATAACACCTTGAAATTAATCTGAAAATACAGAAATCACACTGTGCCAAAGAAGAATCTGTGCTGTAACGTAAAATTATTGTCATCATGGACTGTGTATCCGAGCGCATCGATATGGCATTATTTCCCATTTCTCCAAAGAAAAAAAAGCCTAATTAAGCTGCAAACAATTTACCTCTGATTTTCTTGTCTCCTGAGCACCAGGCCAGTTGAAGATGATGGACGTGAGCAATTTCTTTAACACGGCAACCATGCAAATCACTTCCAGTGTCTCTCCCTTTGCGGTTTTCCCCCACGGTACTGTAGATTGCAGCCTCCTTTCCTAATTGTTCCCTAACATCTTAGACCAGCAGGGCGAGTTAATTGAGAACGAGAGACGTTGATCTCCCATGATAAAGACCTTGCATAAATGAGTATTCCCAAAATGACTATCCACATCAAACCAGCAAGCATAAAATCTGTTCTTTGGTTTAACCAGGATTCCGCAGAGCTGAAGGGTCAAGGTGGCCACTTATCAAGCTGTACCTATTTCAGCTTATTGAGATTTTTCCCAGTTCCTCCTAACTGAAGTCCAGTGACGTAAGTGTTCATCAGGAGCTTCCAAACATTACATGTTACCAGAATGAGAAAATGCAAGACAAAAAATTCTAGCACCTGAGTTGATAATCAACAGAAGTTAAAAGCAAAATGGGGTTTGGAATGAGGAACTTCTGCAATACAACATCAGCATTCCTACGCAAAGATATAGCAGCATGGATAAAGGTTTAGGCCTCTAGGCTTGCTAGTAAAGACTTAAAGTAGAAAGTACAAGATAATCAGAAAGGGTTACGAGATGACTGGTAATAACACTGGTGTCTGACGACTGGTGATAACAGGAGCAAAGCAAAAAGGTAGGGAACACTGGTTAGTCATTTTGCAAGCCTCTACATCTTAGACACAATTGTAAATGATCACAGATATGCATATGTGTGCATCAAAATCGATATATTGATAACATCTTTTTAATTTAACTAATTTTTCCTCCTTGTCAAAGCCTGGTGCCTACTTTACCCACAATGCATCTCGACAGTCTAACTCTCAGAGACTTAGCTATGTTATGCAAGTAGCGTGTAATGTAGCTTCAAGCCACAAGCCTCAAGCAGAGGTGAGGAGTGGGCTAAAGAGATCTGGTAAGCTCACTTCTTTCTGACTCCATACGCCCAGATTTTTTAAATTTTCAAACATGTAGTCATGTAGACATGTAGACCCAACTGATTTTTCAGATTTTGTTCAACTGTGGAGCCACGAAAGGCTTAATATTACTTTCACATATGCAGTAGCATGCCACAAGACTTCTTGATAGATTTTGATATAAAAAATTGGTGGAGGTCCCCTTTAATGGGAGATTATCTGCAGTTCTCCTTACTGGCTTTTCATGCTGCAAGCTACTAGTATTTGAATTATGTGTTGTGTAACTTCAAAAATAATTGTCAAGCCATTTAAATTTCAATACAAACCACTTATAGTATGAACACTGGAGCTCAGACAGCCAGCAAAGCAAATGTCAAACTGTTTGTTCTTTTGGAGAGAACACGTTGCTTGATAAAAGCAGACAGGGGTCTGTATGAAACTACAATTCTGCTTAAAGTAAACATGCTTAAAACAGGACAATATTTATTCCATTATTCTTGTTTATATATGGTGACCTTTGAATTACTTCTTTTCTAGACATTGTTTACTTCTTCTTGCCAAGTCAATAAAGAACTAATTAATATTTATGATGATGGAATGGAGTAAAGGGCTTTTTGGACAGTGTGAGATTAGTTCATGGTGAAGTTCTCAGTTTTACTTCTACATGATAAAGAGCGGATGTTGAATATGTATATCTTACATACAACAGTGTAAAAACTAACATTGTCTTCCCATTACGTTAGCATTTCTGTGTGCATGCATTACCATGGCCAGGAATGGGCAGTATTTATGTGTATGTGTATTTCATATACATTTCA